>NW_003852430.1:14841187-14905880 GCF_000181295.1 Otolemur garnettii
ACTTGGGAGGCGGAGGCAGGAGACTCACTTGAGCCCGGGAGTTGGAGGTTGCTGTGAGCTATGCCACGGCACTCTACCCAGGGGGACAGCTTGAGGCTCTGTCTCAGAAAAAAAGAAAAAAAGAAAATATTGAGCTAAACCAAATTTAAACAAGTTTTCCCTTTTCTTAAAGATTGCTTCTCTCAAAGATTTTTATAAACTATGTTGTGATTCTCCAAAATGGGACAAGAACGATATGTTCCCTAAACCGATTTTACTACTAAATATTTTTCTTAATGAGTATTTTATGGGGCTAGTTTTTTATGTTTTACACTTAATATTGCTTATCTAAAATATTTATTGACCTTTTAGTTTAAAGTTGTTCCCTTATTATTGACCAAAATTTTAATAAGAACGTGAGTGATTACAGCAGGAATTCAGAAATTCACCAAAAACTTATAGTTATGTATACAGTATAATTACAATAATTTTTTCATTAATTATGAAAGAGGAAGTTTATTTATTTGTATTGTTTGGGGTTCACTGAGGGTACCAAGAATTAGATTATACTGATTGTGTTTGTGAGGTAAAGTCCCTCTTGTAATGGTGTCCTGCCTCCAAGAAGTGTGACATGCACCATGACCCCCCATCCACCTTCCTCTTCCCCTCTCTCCATCCCTCATTTCCCTACCCCCACTTTTTATTAGCTCATCTACTGCCTTCATATTAGGATTGAGTACATTGGATTCTGCTTCTCCACTCTTGTGATGCTTTCCTAAGAAGAATGTGTTTTACCTCCATCCAGGTTAATACAAAAGATGTAAAGTCTCCATCTTTTTTAAGGGATGAATAGTATTCCATGGTATACATATACCACAGCTTGTTAATCCATTCCTGGGTTGGTAGGCATTTAGGGTGTTTCCACATTTTGGTGATTGTAAATTGAGCTGCAATGAACAGTCTAGTGTAAATGTCCTTATGATAAAATGATTTTATTTTCTTCTGGGTGTGAAAGGTGTGGGTCGAGTTTCAATCTTTTACATGTTGTTATCCAGCACTCCCATCACCATTTGTTGAATAGGGATTCTTTTCCCCACTGTATGCTTTTGTTAGGTTTATCAAAGATCAGATGGCAAGTAGAAACTGGTTTCATCTCTTGGTTTTCTAGTCTGTTCCATATGTCTATGTCTCTATTTTTGTGCCAATACCATACTGTTTTGATTACTGTGGACTTGTAATATACTGTCAAGTCTGGCAGGGTGATGATTCCAACTTTGTTTTTATACTAAGAATAGCCTTAAGCTATATGGGTTTTTTTTTTCTGGTTTCATACAAAATGAAGTATTACTTTCTCCAGTTCTTCAAAATATGATGTTGGTATTTTAATGGGGATTGCATTGAATCTGTAGACTGCTTTGGGTAGAATAGATATTTTGACAATGTTGATTCTTCTCAGCCAAGAGCATGTTGTGTTCTTCCATTTGTTAGTGTCTTCTGCAATTTCTTTTCTAAGGGGTGCATAATTCTCTTTGAAAAGATCTTTCACCTCTTTTCTTAGGTATATTCCTAAGTATTTCATTTTTCTTTGAAGCTACTGTGAAGGAAATTATGTCCTTGATTTGCTTCTCAACTTGGCTGTTACTGGCATGTACCAAGGCTACTGATTTGTGGGCAGTAATTTTAATATATTTTTTTAAGAGACAGAGTTTCACTTTATCACCCTCGGTAGAGTGCCATGGCATCACAGCTCATAGCAACCTCCAGCTCTTGGGCTTAGGCGATTCTCTTGCCTCAGCCTCCCGAGTAGCTGGAACTACAGGCGCCCGTCACAATGCTCGGCTATTTTTTTGTTGCAGTTTGGCTGGGGCAGAGTTTGAACCCACCACCCTCAGTATATGGGGCCAGCACCGTACTCACTGAGCCATAGGCACCGCCCGTGGGCAGTAATTTTATACCCTGAGACATTACTGTATTTCCTGATCACATCTAGGAAATTTGTGGTTGTGTATCTGGTGTCTTCTAAGTGTAACATCATATTTGCAAAGATGTGTATTTGCAAAAATATGTATTTTATAGGGATAGCACTCTTACATTGCTAGTGGGATTGCAGACTAATCCAGTCTCTTTAGAAAGAATTATGGAGAATCCTCGAAGAGCTAAAAGTAAACCTCCCATTTGATCCCACAAACCCATTACTAGATATCTACCCAAAACAAAAACAAAACATTCTACCATAAGGACATTTGCACTAGAATGTTCACCACAGCTCAATTCACAATTGCCAAGATGTGGAATCAACCCAAGGGCCCATCAACACATGAATTGATTAATAAACTGTGATATATGTATACCATGAAATAACTACTCAGCTATAAAAAAGATGGACACTTTACATCTTTTTTAGTAACCTGGATGGAGTTGAAAAACATTTCCTTAGTAACGTATCATAGGAATGGAAAAGCAAATATCAAATGTACTCAATACTAGAATGAAACCAATAGATAAAGACTCAGTAGAAAAACACAATTAAATTCAAGTAGGGGAAGAGGGAGAGGAATGGAGAGAGATCGGAGAGGGGAAGAGAGAGAGGGGAGAAGAAGGGGGCTTATAAGTGCCCCCCCAATGGGCACAATGTAAGGGTATACAGCATACTCCTTGAATAAAGGGCTCAACTACAACTTGGATTTTACCTAACAAATGCACACACTGTAATCTAATCATTTGTAGCCTCATATTAATCTGAATTTTAAAAAAGAAATAGAAAATATATAAAAAGGAAGAAATAAAATACATTTAAAAGGAAAGGTAACAGAGGAAAATAAAAGCAAGAGAGTGAGACAGAAATTTTAGAGAGGTTTCTTCTCATATGGATTTCTTTCATTTCCTTTTTTGTGACTGAATATATTGCTGTTCTTACCTTAATCCTCAAGAGTGCATGCGCAGTGTTATTAGCAGACATTGCTAGGTGGTGGAAAGAGCCTAGATCCAGACATAGAGGACTTAGATTATAATCCCTGTTCTCTTACAAGAAGAAAAAAGAACAAAAAAAAAATAACCCAAAAGTCTTTTAATAACAGGTAATTTCAAGCCTGTCTCTGTCTCTTCCCATTTATTCACCACAGTTCTGAGATCTTAATAAGCCATTTAACCTGAGCCTTGGGTGGTTCATCTCTCTTTTCTATAAAATAAATGTGTAAAATCACCCAAATGTACATATATTCTGATGTTTATATAAAGTACATTTTGAAGTATATATTTTTATTCCAAAAATATACACACTCATTTTAAAAAAGTTAGAAAATTTTCAGAACTAATCAGAAATTTATAACTATCATCCATGACTTTACCACTGGGTGATATTAGAGTTGCTGGCCCTTCGTTGAATCTATTTTAAGGCAGGGAATTTGTCTGCTTTTATCCTACTGTGTTCAATGAACCTGGGCTGGTAAGGAGGCTGAATGGATAGGACAAAAGCATGATTTCCTTATTGTCTTCTTCAAAACTCTCTTATTTGTCCTTATGCTGAGTTTATTTCATGCCTTAAAAATAAGCTTTCTCGAAACTCCCTACTCCTTGATTTTTTCAGGGCCTGGCTACTGTTTACCACCTGGTGTCCCAACCTTACGAGCCTTCTATGATGGCCTTTCACTATTCCAGTGCATATCTGTAAAATGACAGAATGTTTGAGAACCCGAGGTATCAAGAAAGAGCTAGTTTACAGTTATGGGCATGGTCTTAGTGGTCTTAGTGGAGACCTGACTGACCTTGAATCTTCTATGGCCCTTACACCAGAACATAACATTTAGAATTTGGTGATGAAGTTAATCTTGGAATATTACTGTCCACATGAAGAGTTTAATTAGATCACTACTTCAATTTATGAGGAATTTCTTTGTTGCTACAAGTTCTAACTTAGATATTGAAGGCTTTTCTCTCCACTGACCTTACAATTAGGTGTCCCAAAGGGTTGTCCTCCCAGCTTCATGTTGACACCTATTAAATTTATTTTCCCCTCATAATATTCCCACTTGCTTCTTTTGGATTCCTTCAATCTTATCTTTTTTAAATATTAATGTTTTATCACTTATGTGCTTTTTTTTGAACATAGCAATAATCAGGGAAGAGCTGAGGAAGCCGGGTCAGCAGCCATGTGACATAGTAATTCATGTTAGTGCTTAAAATTATTGTGGTCATTTTAGTAGAGTTGATATAGTTTTGGTGTAAATCAGTGTTATTTTGGTGCTCAGCTTCACAAAAATACTTTTCCTTTAAAACTGATAATAAAATATTTTCATGTTAGGAAAAATAACCCTATGAAGCATAATTTTCAGTACAGGGAAATTCCATCTTCTATTCATCCCAAGTTTTCTGTCAATTGTCACTTAGGAAGATGCCAAGTCTGCTCGGTGATCTTGATTACAGGCTTGATTCTCAAGCCCAGAGAACTGCTGATCACAGGAAAACATATTCTGGACAGTCTGGGTTCTCAATAAGACATATAAGAATTCTGGGAGAGTTTTAAAAATATTTCTGCATGGCAAACTGCTTCAATCATACAACTTCCCATTTTTGTTTTAAACTCCTTTGTTTCTTATTACTTATTTAAAATTACAATTAAAAACTATATATACTTATGGTGTACAACATTATGTTTTGCAGCATGTGTGCATTGTGAAATGACTAAATTAAGATAAAGTATGCCTTAGCCCACATACTTATTAATTTGTGGTAAGAACACAAAATCTACTCTCAGCAGTTTTCAAGTATGCAATACATCGTTACTAACTATAGTCACCATATCGTATCATTCTCTCCAATAAATGGTGTTGGGAAACTGGGTGTCTTCCTGCAGAGCTTGCAATCAGCTTGTTATCTCACACTGTATGCAAAAACCAACTCAAAGTTGGATTGAAGACTTAAATGTAGAAGAAAACATAACCTCCCATTTCTAAAGATTTCTTCTTGCCTCTTTTTGGACAGCAATCGTACTTCTAAGAATTTTTGTGCAATTTGTGCCTTGTTTTTATCTTTCAATATGGTGCACTTCTCTATAGTAAGTGTAGAGAATATTGTATTCACGTGTCAGGAAATGAGAAGAAAGTAAGGGCTATATGTTAGGGGTCACGTGTATCCAAACATACTGTACGATTTAGATTACTTTCTCTCAGTCCTTGCAATAACCTAAATTAACTTCCACAGGTAATGGGCGCTTTGAAAACAAAAGCAAAAAACAAGAAAACGAATGGAGACAACCCAGCCAAGTCTCTTTTAGCAGCAGGCGTGTCCTTGGAATAGGAGCGACCGTGAACACATCAACTCAAGGCTCTCTCTGTCTCCAACACCGCGCCCTGGAAGACCCTGGGCACCTCATCGCGGTCTGGGCACCAGAGTGATGTTTTGGGAGCCCCAGCTAGCCGGTCGTTCCTTCCCTCCAGGTTAACCCAGGAACCTGCAGCCACAGCGTCAGGACAGGCTCTGTCTGTGGGGACCGGTCCCAGCTCTCCAGCTGTGCTCCTGGGAGGGTGGGGGCAGGGAAGGGGACAAGAGGTGGTAGCCCAAGGGTCAGGAAAGACGAAAGGTCAGGAGGAAGTGAGGAACCAGGACTTCTGCAGGACCCCCAAAGTCCCAGGGCTGTAGAGGACCGCGAGCACATTTCCTGCCTCCACCAGAGTTCAGCTGAACAGAATTTCTAACCCCACTTTGAAGACCCCACCTGGACCCTCAGTTGAGGGATTTTGACTATGATCATTATGATTCATTTTCTACTTCAAATGTGCAATGTCAGAACTCCTAAATAAACTTTCTTTTTTCCTGGAGAGTCCTGGAACCTGCCCGACCTACCTACCACTCAGCCGTTTATTACAATGTCCTGCTGTCCGGGGTGCTGTAAAATCCTCAAACACACTGCTGGCTTTTAGGTGGCGTTGGGTCACGCCCCTTTCTAGTATTGGTATGTTTGACTTACCGCCAAAATATGATAATTACGATACAGGTAAAATGTTGCTTCTCATTTAGACTTTTTTCTCCTCTGGCTAGTATACAGCATGGATCTCACTAGCAGCGTAGGCAGGAGACGATCACCTTGTTAATTAGCATAATGTCCGCATCACTTCTGTGAGTCACCATCCTGTGAAAACTGCTGAGAGTCAGAAATGAGGCACAGAGCGCACACCTTTTCTAAAAGAACATGCATCTCCTACTCTCCCCACCCCCATTTCTCTGAGGATTTGTGGGTAATACTTTGAAACTGTGTAAGGATTAGAGATGGGAGCATACTAGTGGGGGGTAGTTGCTAATTTGATTTAATTCAGTGCTTTATCAATTTGATTAATTAGCAAATTAATAATGATGATACAAAATGCTAATGCCGTTTTGCTGCCAGAAAGCACATGAGTAGAAGACAGAGGTCCAGGGTAACATATGGGAGGGAAGGGTCTGGAGTTTCCACTTCTCCCTCTCCTGGAAGAGAAGTTCCGCAGAGGGTGTCAGTGGCACTGAAGCCCCTCTTACAAGGCAGGCAGTGTGGAGCTCCGCTCCCAGAGGCTGTGGGATTCCAACCCCCTGCCTGCCGGGTTTACCCTGGGCCCAGCAGTCTCTTCACTGTTTAGTGCCCCATTATTACTCCTCCTACCTCCTGGGGCTTGGCCCATCTCTCCTTGGTCCACGGCAGAGACCTGTGCTCAAGCTAGGATGTCTTCCCAGGAGGCTTCCTGGAGAAGAAAAACCACAGGTGTTCTAGCTTCTCCTGTTCTGTCTCCAAACAGTTGTGTGGACCTTTTAAAGATTTTGGAGAACCCCTTCCCACCCTCCACCCCCTCACCACCATATAAATCCAGGAACTGGGATTGACATCCCTGTGTTTCAATTCTGGCCCTGTCCTTTGCCAGCTGTGTAAGTTTGGACAAGTTGCAAAACCATTTTAAGTCTATTTTCTAGATTTGTAAAATGGCAATAATAGTAGCTAGATCATTGGGTTGTGAAGAGAATGAAGTGGGATAGTGTACGTCGAGCCTGACACACCCTGAGCATCCATAACTATTCTTTTTATTTATTTTTTTTCTGGCTCCAGTTCCTAAAAGCTGTGTTGCTTTGGGCATAGTTTATTTTTTGAATTGGAGGTGGGAAGGTAATAGTAAAACCCATCCTCAGCGTTGTCCTGGAGATTAAATTAACAAATGAAAGGAACAAGACTACCTTCACACTAAATGCTAAAAATATTAGCTCACTTTATTCTACTCATCTACTTGTAGATCTGGGTGCTCAGTGAGTGGAAGAAGCAGAACACAGCAGCTGGGTTTATTTTCTGTTAAGTGTCCAGTAATAACAAAAAAACACACAGACTTCCCTTCAAGAACTTCCAGGCTATTCTCACCTCCTCAGTGTCCACTCTCTAGCTCCAACCTGCCCTCCACGCTCCCCACACTAGGCCAGGCTCTGACCTGAGAGAAGGACTAAATGGAGACAGGGCCAGTGGTTTTGGGGGCCCTTAACTGAGGACTAGAGGACATGCAGGGAAACCTATTCTGAATGGAGAAAATCATCCTAAATTTCCATGATGTGGAGTCATTTGGGGACTTTTGTGCTCGACTGCTACTCTTGACCCTCTGCTGTCAGTCTGGCTGGTCATAGAAATCCAGCTTCTAGTCTGTATTCCTTCAGTTCAAGGTACCAGCACTTGTTCAATCACACATGCACTTGGGAGGGTGTATACTTTTAAAACATCTTCAGTGAACTTTCATCAGTTCCTTCAGCCAGTATTGACTGAGCATCTGGTGTGTCAGGTTGGGTTCTAGACTCCAGGGATATGGTGAATAACAGAGCAGGACTGACCAGCCTTCCTTCTAGATATCAAACATAGAATTCCAGCCATTCATTGGCATTGGTTGTGCAGTTTTATTGTAGCTAGGCACAGAGGACCTAATGGTTTTTATGAAAGAGAGAAGGTGAGGCCAAGTAAAAGAACAAGAAAATGAAAGACTGTTACCCAGGGGTCTTTCTTGACATTTTATTAGAACCAGGGGGCTCTCCTACTGGCTGCTTGAACTCCCAGCAGTACATGAGAGATGTGTTTCCCTTCTGCCGCATTTCTAAAGTTTTCTTAATTGTATCAAACCATAGATCATATAAGATCATATATACTCGTGGGAGGTGGAGCTCAGTGTCTTAGTCCGTGGCCTGAGGAAAGAAATACCCACCACTTGGAGAAGGCTACTTCTTATTCTTAATGTTCAATGTCTCTCTCTATAGCTGGTTTGAAAATAGTATCAAAATTACTTAGTTGGCATCAAGGAATGGGGTGGTGAGAGAGAATATGTTTCTACTACAAGTTAAAATGTTTTTAAAATATTTGGATGCCAAATATCCTTGATTACCAAATTCTTAATTCACCTTTCTCTTTCTATAAAATGGGAAGGCTTTTCTAAAGACAGAACACATCATACTTCCTAATATATAGGACTAGATTTTTGCATTATTTGGCTAATGCTGTAGGGTTAAAACAGAATATATTTTGACCATGCAGTTGTCTGAGAAAAAAAAAATGGTTGTGGTTAGTTTTTGGAAAGGAGATTCTGTTTTGTTTTAAGGATGGTGAAGGATGGAAATGAGAACTAACTCTCCAGAAAAATCTACAGGACTGCCTGTGGGGTATGGCTATTTGCCTACTAAATGTAGGCAGACTGCTGAGTGTTTTAGATCCAGTGATTACACAATCTGTTTTAACATAAGTGGATACACAATTTTAAGCTCAAAATGGATTTTCTAGTGGGTCATGTGTAAAAGCTCTTTCCAAATGAAAAGAAAAATCTGATTGTAGTTAACTGTGAGTATTTTAGCTGAATAGAACTGTAACGGATTGATTCAAGTGAAGAATTGTTTTCCATACAGTACATTTTTCTGAAACAAAAACAAAAAGCTAACAGGTATATGTGGCTTAATTACCTGATTCATCCTGGGAAAACTCTCAATTATGTTGGTGATAATATCTGTATAGAAATGGTTGAGAATTAAAATCCTTTGTCCTCTAAAAAAAATATGCTTTTACTTTCATGGAAAATAACTCACTACGCAACGAATTCTGTTGTCTGTAGGCAATATTTTAATCAGCAAGGTTGTAGCAGAGGGTCAAATTCTTGGCAGGGCCTGGCAAAGGGGGTCTGAGGTCTACAAATGCATTCATAAATATACTTATCAGCTTTAATTTATGAGACACCACATAATACATAGGAATCATGCCTACTATTTGAAACCAGTAGCATTGCTAATTTCCAAAGATTATAAGAGATTTGGCCTAAGTTCCTGGAACATTTGTGTGATGGCTGTTTTATATACCCAGGGGTATTTTTCAACAGGCTTTCAAAAAGATCCCCTACCCTAACCTACAGCATCCACTCACTAAGAGAATTTTGAGTCATGAGGTAATGTTAAATGATTTATAATTTTCAGCCACATTTAATTAATTTTCCACCTCATTACTGTTTATAAATGCTATCTCACATTGAATAATGGCTTTGTATTTATTTGTTTGCCGGGTAGACCATTGCAGTCAGAATGAAGGCTGCAAAATTGCAAATGTAGAGAACTGCTGTTTAAAGAACAAAAAAAGGAAAATAAAGAAGAGGACTTAATTCATTCCACAGCATTTTAATTATGCTATTTAAAAAATTTCCATGCACATTTAAAACAGAATTTCTTTTTTTATTTCAGATTAATTTGAGGGTATCAATGTTTAGGTTGCATTGTTTTTGTTTCCAGAGTTCAAGTTGTAGTTGAGCCCTTCACTGGGGGGCACGCTGAGCACACTCACACGTGCACGTTAGGTAAGATACCGTCACTCACCCCCCTCCTGCCCCCATCTCCTTCCCCCCCTCACTAGAATATACTTATGTTTTTCTTTCACATGGGTGTGTAGTTGTTTATATTTTGGTTCCATATTAGTATTGAGTACATTGGATACTTGTAAACCAGAGTAGCTTAACCTGGTATCTATGGACCAGACATCAATTCTAGGTTGCCACAAAGTCTGTGAACTTATTGACATTATAAAGCAGAATTTCAAATGTGTGTGCCTGTGTACTCTGTACTGGAGGTTGATTTTCTCACATCAGATTATCAATGGCATTCAGAAATTTGTAAAAACATAATAAGAATCAGCAACTTAAAGGAGTTATCCTTGCTAAAATTTAATTTAAAAAGTGAATGTGCCAATAATTTGCAAATGTTGTCATATAATTAATTTTCTCTTAAGTGATAATTGAAAGATGTCTGAGAATATATCTTGAAATAAGTATTTTTGTAGGTGATTATTGCAAACGGAGAATGTTTGGTACTTTATTGGTATACAGAACTCATTCTAGTATTTAAGGCCTTTGCTTTGTCACATTGAGTAATGACAGCCATTTGTAAAATTGATAGCATGAAGAAATAGATCAAATTTGCTATATCACAGAGAATTGAATACTTTAATTATCAAAGAATTATGTAGTATAATAAACATGGGAAATCAATGTTTTAGCAATTTAATATGTTTCTCTCCCTTTTGGTTGGCACTGCAAAGTTTCCCAGTCATTTTTATATCCACTCTCTGGTTTGAGGCTCACAAAGGCCTTCTCATGCGTACGCTGTAGGAATTAAAACTCTCTACTTTTCAAAAAGCAAAGTGAAGTTATTGCATGAGTTGCCCACCACAGTAAATGAGAGCCAGACGTGGATGTAGGTCTTTTGACTTCTAAAATTGTGGGTTTTTAAAATCGCAACTTACTGTTTTTCTCTATGTAATAACAGCTATCATTCCTTAATCATGCAGACAGCACTCTCAAAGCACATGGTGATTATTACTGTGGCTACTGTTATTCTCATACAGTTGAAAATAAAACTTCTGAGATTTAAGCTTTCTGATCACTTGGGTGCTCTGCGTAGTAGTAAACACCGTCACAAGATTATTTCCTGATGAACATGGTTCTAAACAAAGTTCACGTTGTACCATTGGGCAAGTTTCAGACTCACTTCTAGTCACATCAGTAAAACCATTAATCTGATACCCAGTATCAGACAGTATCCCTGACTTAGCTGTTCTAACACACGCTCTCATTCAATTTACATGTCACATATAACAAGAAAGGATGTTCATCTCAGCAAAAAGCAGCATAAAGTCAATATGTTGAGGGACTAGAGATGTTGAAACATGGTTAAAGTAACTGACATATACTTGTTTGGTACTGTAAAATCATCATTGTGGTTCAAGGTTATTGACTGAGTGCTTCAATTGCTGAGCACAGAGATGGGCTGTAGCATTCATGGTGACTAGGATGAACTCAGTCCTGTTGGGGACCTGCCCCAAACTATGCTGTGAGTTCCCTCCCAGTGGCTGTCGGAGATGAGAAGATGAGGGAAAAATGAAAAGACAAGACATGAGAGAAAGCTGTTTAGGTCAATTCCCAGCCTACTTACAATTAATAATTGAGGATTGGCTTTAAGCTTATTAAATCATTGTTACTAGCAAGGCAAGCCCACCAGGTCTGACTCTTCTCTTTAGTGCGCACATGTGATCTGCATGTCCTTGTTCTCAAAGAGCTTGTAACCATGGCGAGTTAGGACCCTAATATCCGGATGGTGTCAAGTAACATATTTTATAGACAATATCGATATAAGGAACCTCAGAATATGGAGAGAGATGGCTTTCTACGGATTAGTGTCATGCTGTGGACAGAGGCTCAGAGAGTCTATGTTCGGCCTTTCTTAGTGTCTTTCTTTAGCAAGGACAGAAATTCTCCTGGTGGGAATAACAAGTTCTTGGCTAGGAAGGGATTTATAGCAGCGATTTGACCAGTTCTTGGGAGAATTGTGGAGGGAAATTCCAACAACAGTGAAGAGCCATTCTAAGGAAAACCAAAATTGTCTTTGAACTCATGATCCTTTGACTTTTGACAAATCTTTTAACTAAATGCTGCTTTAGGTTTTTTCACCCTTTGAAATGAACTAAATATATTTTTCTACATTGTAGGGTTTCAATAGCACCCTGAATAATTTAACAAATACTTATGGGCACATAACTTCTGAAGATTAGCGCTTTGTCTTGACAATGCATTGCTTACTCATGGTTTGTTTTACAGAAAAAAAAAATCAGTAGTTTATATATCTTTTTAAAATAACATAAGAGCCCAAATTGTTTATTTCTTGATAAGACTTCATTACTTCAGAAATATTATTACAGACTCCATAAATTTACCATGGCTATTAGTTACTTTAATGTTACTGGAGGAAAAATAAAATTTATAATCATATATATATGTACATGCATATGTATATACATACACATACATATATATGTATATTAACAGCCTCATTAAGGTATAATTTACATGCAGGAAAATCCCTGCTTTGTAAGTGACAATTAAATTACCTTGAGAAAATTTATAGAATTGCACCCATCATGCAAAATCCAGTTTTAGAACCTCCTCTGACCCCTCAGACATATTTGTAACCATTCCTTCTTCCCTAGCCCCAGAGAACCACTGATTTGCTTACCGTTTTTATAAATTTACTGTTATTGGAAATTTCAGATCAATGAAATCATACAATCTGTAGCCTTCAGATTCTGACTTCTTCCAGTGGGAATAATGGTTTTGAGAATCACCATGTGATAGCGTTTATCAGTATTTCATTTTTCTTCGTTCCTGAGTAGTATGCTATGATATGAGTAGGTACCTTTTGTTGATACCATCACCACTTCATGGATATTTGGATTGCTTCCAGTTTTTGACTATATAAATAATGATGCTGTGAGCATTGACATACAATTGTATGGACATAAGTTTTTCTTTCATTTAGATAGAGATGTTGAAATAGAATTATTGGAATGCACGGTAAGGTCGTATTTAATATTTTCAGAAACTACCGTACTGTTTTCCAAAGTAGTTGTATCATTTCACATTTCTACCAGCAATGCACGAGAGGGCCATTTTTTTTTTTTTTTTTTTTACATCTTTGTGAACACTTATCGCAGGCATTTTGATTGTAGCCATTTTAGTGACTGTGGAGTGGGCCCTCCTTGTGGTTTTCATTTCCCTAGTAACTAATGATATTGCACATTCTATCACATGCTTATCAGCCATTTGCATATTTTCTTTGTCAAAATATTTATTAAAATATTTTGGTTATACAGTAGAACCTTCATAGCTGATCACCTCCCCATATTTACCACCTCCTTAAGTGGACCTGATTTTCATAGACCAGACATGCATCACATGTGTGTATCAGTACAGCAGGCCTAGTTCCTTATGTTGGCCAACTCTATATGTTGACCAGTTTGTTACAGTCTCTTGGGTGGTCAATGTACAGAGGATCTACTGTAGTTTAATTTGGCTATTTGTTTTATTAGTGAGCTGTAGAGCTTTTTTGTGATGATTGTGATTGTGATTCTTTGTTAATTTACTTTTGCATCTAATGTGAGATGTTTAGAAATTTGATCAGGAAGACTCCTTAGGAGAATAACTTGGGAAATTGTCTTTCATGAGCAAGTGTGTAAGGAACAGAAAATATACAAATTATATGATCACGGAAAGACAGAAAATAAATGAGGTGGGCTTATGATGGCCCTAGTTTACTGCTCTGACAGAAATTTCAGATCCTGGGGAAGGAGGCAGAGACTAAGTGTAGGGTGCAGATTCCCTAACTGGGGTAGAATAAGTCAGTCAGAATTCTCAGGAGAGCATGCTAAGGGGCACAGAGAGAACATGAGGGAAAATTTGAGAGTCTTCTATAGTATTCAGCTGAGTGCTGCCTAGTGCACAGATGAGAGGAAAGAGTGCTAAGTGAGAAGGAATTACCAAAGGATTAGCTAGGTCAGGTGGCTAACATCAGATCAAAATTTGTTTGTTGATTGGGCATGGCGGCTCACACCTATAATCCTAGCACTCTGGGAAGCCGAGGCAAGTGTAGTGCCCTGAGCTTAGAGGTTGGAGACTAGCCTGAGGTAGAGTGAGACCCTATCTCTACCAAAAAAAAAAAAAAAAAATAGAAAGAAAGCTAGGTGTTGTGGCAGGCACCTGTGGTCCCAGCCATTTGGGAGACTGAGACAAGAGAATCACTTCAACCCATGAGTTGGAGGTTGCTGTGAGCTATGATGCCTCCACACTCTACTGAGGGCCACAAAGTGAGACTCTGTCTCAATAAAAATAAATAAAAAATAAAAAAAATTGTGTTTGTTCACACTAGCCAGACTAGAAAGTTGAATAATTCACCTAGCACAGTGTAAAGTACTCACAAGTATCTTAATTCAGTAGTGGAGAATAATCAGCCCCAAACATATCTAAAAAGCAGAGCCTGAGGGGCAAACTTGTTTCCAAGTAACTAAACTGCACCACAGAAAAAAATCCGAACACTATTCATAGGAATACAGAAATGGCCAACAACCAACAAGGCAAAATTCACAATGCTTGAGATCCATTAAATAATTACTGATCTTGAAAAGAAGCAAGGGAGTAGGACCCATGATGAGAAAAAATATCAATTTTAAAACTGATCTAGAGCTGACATAAATTTTTTCAGATGAGAACATTACACAGCCCATTATATCTCTATATAATAGATTTAAGAGTAAAGTAAAAACATAGATGATATTTTTAAAAAGGAACTAAATCAGATCTTTAGGGAAGAAAACAAGAATATGAGTGATGAAAAATATACAAGGGTGTGGTGTGATGGCAGAGTGAATATTGTAAAAGGAAAATTGAACTTGAAGAAGTACCAATAGAAATGAACAGAAATTAAACACAGGCAAAAAAGAAATTTTAAAAGTGAACTGAGGATCAGTGAGTTGTGGGACAACTTTAATCGAAATCTCTGAATGGGAAGAAAGCAAAGGGGAAATAATGACTCAAAGAAACAACAGCCAAAACTTCCTAAATTTGTTGAAAACTATATTGACATATGGACACAGTTCCAACTCAAAACACAAGAAAGAAGATGACTGCATCAAGTCACATCACAATCAAATCACTCAAAGTCAGAGGCAAAGGAAAAAATCTTAGAAGTAGCTAGAGAATAAAGGCATACATGTCTCCATCTTTAGGGCTGCATAGTATTCCATGGTGTACATATACCATTAATTTATTGATCCATTCGTGGGTCGATGGGCATTTAGGCTTCTTCCATGACCTAGCAGTTATGAATTGGGCTGCAATAAACATTTTGATACAAATATCTTTTTTGTAATGTGATTTTTGGTCTTCTGGATATATACCTAATGAAGGAATTGCAGGATCAGATGGCAGGTTTATTTTTAGTTCTCTAAGTTTTCTCCAGATGTCTTTCCAATGGTTTATCCTACAAGAGGACAAGTGAATCTTTCTAAAAGCAGAATATGAATGTCTTAACTCAATAACTGAGAAAAGGACATGAAGGCTACATTGTCCAGTTTGATGAGAGTACTTCAAAATGTGTATGAAAACACCACACTGTGCCCTGTGATTGCATTAATGTACACAGCTATGATTTAATAAAAAAATCTAAAAAAAAAAAAGACATACATGTACTATACACAGCTCAACAAACACAAGAATGGCTTCAGTTTCTCATCAGAAGCAGTGAAAGTGAAAGACGAAAACAAAACAACAACAAAACCCTACATTTCTATACCCAGAGCTCAAAATGGAGACAAAGTCTCTTAAGACTTATAAAAGCTAAAAATAAATAAACAAATACATCATCTGCAGACTTTTTCACTATAAGAACTGTCAAGGTCAAATAAAGTCCTTCAGGAAAACGATAATAGGTGGAGATAAGAGTGATTTAAGGAGAGAAAATAGAAGCCCCAGGCATGGGAACTACATGTACATATGCCAACGGCTACCCTAATCCTGGGATAGCTCTTCCTCTGGTCTAGGGTAGTTTCCTCATATGTGTGCACTGATCAGTGCCCAGCTGAACCCAGCACAGGACGCTCTTAAATGCCTGCATTCTCTCCGTGTACCTCTCTGTTCCCTTGCATGCTCTCCTGAGAATTCTGACCGCCTCACTCTACCCCATTTAGGGAGTCTGCAGCCTCCACTTAGTCTCTGCCTCCCCACCCCGTGGTATGAAATTTCTGTCAAAGCAGTAAACCGGGGCAATCATAAGCCCACCCCATTTACTTCCTGTCTTTCTATGTTCACTGTATTTTGTTGCCTGAAGTCTAATATATTTAAAACCATTGCTTTGTATATTTTGCCTTTTATTTATTTATTTATTTGTTTGTTTCAGGTTGGAGGGTACATATGGTCCCTATTACTCCAACTTTGCAAAGCAGAAGTTTCTTTTATCTTCTTTTGTAAAGAGAATTTCCTTATTTTCCAATAGACAAAATAAGGGCTTGTTTGGGCATACAATCTGTTCCTTACATGTTTGTTTGCTGAAGACACGGTTTTCCAAATTATTTTCCTGAGCAGTCTTCCTGTTTCATTTTCTAAACAGTGGCAAAACATCTTTTCCTGGCCCCCTGTTGATCCTGTAAGAGCATAACCATTTAATTGATAATATTCTTTTGATTGCAGTTTTTGATTACTCTTGGCAGCTTTCTTTTTAGTGACATTCTCCCTTACGCCTCAATTACAGTCCCAGTGAAGAAGCCCCACTCCTTTCAGCAAAGGAGCCTCTGAAGAAAGCTTTGGGGAGATGAGTGATCTATAGACGGTGTCTTCCAGCTGCTATTTAATGTGTTGAGCTGAAGAGAGAGCCTAACTCATTTGATTTCTGATTGCTATGATAGCACACTGTCCCTAAGCATGGTGAAAAGTTAAGGTCAGCTACAGCTAATCATCATAGGATTTTAACTTCAAAAAAAAAAAAGGAAGTAGAAAGTTTTATGGAAAGCCCTTAGATCCTTTTGCTTCATTTCATAGATTTATAAGAGCATTTCCTTTCCAATTTCAGAGCAGATTGAAATCATCATTCAGTCTCAATCTAAAAGGGTAAGAATTTAGCTAATACTCACCTCAAAATGTTTCCTGTTCGTAGCACGTATCCTCAATGGATTTGTGAGGATTCCTGAGCTCTTGTTTTTTGTTTTTGCTTTTCATTTTTCCTTTGTGTAAAATATGTCAAGATCCTTAGAGGAAAGTAATTCAAAATAAAATACTTGTCTAACATGTAAAGTTTCAAAGACATCTGGTGAAAGGGGCCAGACAAGGGCAATGGGAGGAAATGACTGACATCCAGGCTCCTGTATACAAAGCGCCCACTCATTCTCTGGATGGAGACTTACTGGAAAACCCATTAGGGCTGCAGAGGAGGCCTTGGGCTCTGAGCCAGGTTGCCTGGATTTAAGTCCTGGTCCTTGCACTTATTAGCTGAGCAATCTTGGCCAAGTTACATAACTTCTCTGTACCTTCATTTCTCCAGTTGTAAGTGGGGGTTGTGAAATCACCTCTTCCATAGCTTTGATATGAGGATAATTGCACTTAATATTTATAAAGCACTTAGAATCGTTCCTGGTGCACAGAAAGTATTATATAAGCATCATATAAAATATACATCTCAAATATATGTATTAGGAAAGATAACCATTTGCTGACCTAAGAATCACCCCATATTCTGAATTGTCCCTTTATACAAATGTAATGAAGGTTGAGCTCTAGTGGGACATTTAATCCAAATATCTGTAAGACTACTTACCCAGAAAAGAGTATTGCCTCCTACATTATGGGAACTTGTAACAAAGCATTTTTCCATCAAAAATATATTGAAGACTTCCCGGTTATTAAACACAATGCAAGATGCAAAGAATTTAAAGATAAACAAGACCCAACCTTCACTTTAGGAGCACAGCAGTTAACAGACCAAGAAATGGATCCTTTTGAAACAATGAGCAGATGCAGTAGCAAGAATGATTCTAAGGAGTGCCAGATAAGAACACCTAATTCAGGATTGTGTTTGCGGTTGGGTAAATAGGTCAAAGGAAGCTCTCTGGAATTGTTGAGTGTAAATCAATCAGGCCATAAGGAGGGAAAGTGTATTCCGGGCAGAGGGAGAGAATCATCCTGGTGATCTAAAGAACAAAGTGAGTCATCTGTTCAGCCATGTTGGTGCTCCTGGTGGGTTACTCAGAGTCCTTACATCAGACTCAAGCTCTGAAGTTGAAGACACAATTTTATTACTTCTTCCATAGGTGAGCTGAGTCTCAGCATTGACACATGATAATCAGACTCATAAGATGTTGATTTTCAACCTTATATCATATTTGACAAGGTACAAAACTCTAAATCCTGCACAAGAGCCAGCTCATTATGTGTTCACAGAGCCTACAATTTGTACCCTATTGGTCAAGCCCTCCTTTTAGGAGACCAAACTGATGATTGGTCAGCATCATAACTGAACAAAAGTCATAAATATCCTTGGAGGATGTTTCAATAACCTAGATTCCTGAAAGCTCTGTATTTTTTCAAGTTGCAAATATCTCAATTTCCATGACACACATTTCTTGAGGGTCAGAAGAACCATCCTACTATATTACAATTGGCAACAACTTTCCCTAACACCAGATCCATAATTATGTATGTTGTGTGAAGGAACCAGTGTGGTCTTCTTGATTAGATCAATTAACCTTTCTTTTTTATTTATTTGGTAAGTCATTTGTACATAGATCATAAATACATTTATGCCATTATGGGATGCAATGTGTTGATTATTTGTACAAATTGGAGTGTTTACATCCTACTAATCAACATAGCCTTCCCCTCATTTACCCAATTTTAGGATTAAGACTTGCAATTAACCTTTCTTAACAACAACAATTACAAAACCTTCCCCATTGTAAGTTACTTCTGCCATGTTAATGTTCATCATCTGTTAATTTTTGTTAGATTTCAAATGATAATTTTTATCATCATTTCTGTTAATTCTTACTCTTACATTTTTAAAATCTATCAATTAATTTATTTATTGTAGCTGACTGCTGGTTACTGATGCTTTAAAGTATACTTCTAGAGCCAAGCAATGAAAAATTTGTTTAAACATAGATGTCTGGTAAGCAAAAACTATTAGGTTTTAAGCTGAAAGATAAAAGCAAAAATACTATGAGAAAGTTACTCCATTGTTAAGCTTCAGAAAAAAAGAAGAGAAACCCCAAATGTACTCCATTTTTATTCCTTGGGTCTTACCATTTGGGTGCATTACCCAGGCCAAATTAACACCTCACCCTCTTCAACACCTTCACATAACTTTCTTACCACATAAGCTCACTGAATATTATCCATATCTTTGAACTTGCCTAATATTTAATCTATAAATCAATAAGTTTCCTAAGTAGAGTATTGTAATGTCTACCACGCCACACAAAGAAATATCTGTTGAAAAATATAGTTTCCTGTCAAAAAGCATCTCAGATGATTGTTGGGGAAAGCATGATGCCATATATATGAAAAAATATCAAATATGTTTTTACTGAAAATGAGCATATAAAAGCTGTTTGACCAGAGAATATAATCAAAAAGTTATAACAAGGATACAGAACACTTGAGGTGTAATAGTTTAGGTGAGACTTGAGAAGAATCTGAAAGAATGGCTAGATTAATTAAGAGGTGGCACAGAGGATATTTAAGAGAAGCGAAAATGTGAGGAAAAGTAGAGATAAGAAGGAGGGGGGTGTGTGTGCCTGTGTTCAGGAGCAGTCTGTATTAAGTAGGGCTATTGGGAGAAGGAATGTTCTTGTTCTGCAATACAGGTAAACAGATTTGAATAGCTAAACATAGCCAGCATTTATGAAGTGCTTGCCAGGCTCAGTGTCCTACATAATTATCTCACTTTCTCATTAACCACAGACCTGTGAAGGAGGTAGCACCATTTCCATCCCTATTTACCAGTGAGGAATCTAGAGCTGAGTGCCCAGAGCCACCCAGCAAATGAAGAGTGGAGCAGGTCTGCTACTTAGAAAGCTTGACTGCTGAGTCAAGGGGGCTTGCACAGGAGAACTGGGTCACGTGTTTCAGGGTCTTCATGGTAAGAAACAGGAATTCTGACCTGATGCACTGAAGTGGCAGTAGGCCCTTACAGCTCCATGAGTGACATGATGAAAGTGATATTTAAGGGCAAGGAGTTTATCAGAGCTACACAGAGTGATTTGGGATGAACTCATGGACTCACTGGGGAGGACACGTCAATTGTGGGAAAGATTGCCACTTCCTTGTCTCTGCATTTTTAGACTGTACAGATGCCCTGTTCTACTGAATAGAATAAGAAGTTGAACCGCACAGCCCACACTCTTCCCAGCACTATCCATTCCCTCCTTGAGCTCCTTCTGATTTAGCCGATGGAACTGGACTGGGCCCTGTTCGTAGGCTACTTTGAGAGGTTTGAGCAATTTGGCCAGCTGGGGGGAGGTTATTCTGTGAGCCAGGAAAGAAAATGAATAATACCTTAGATATCTGGAGTGGGTGTAATTTGTTACTTAAGCATGTGTCATGCTCGCCTCGAGATCATTGGACCTGGGTGTAATTTAGAATTCTCTGTAATTTTTATTAACGCACACCATGACCATGGACATGCTTCCTGTCTGCTAAATATGCAATTTGATCTGACTTTCTCTTTTCTTCTTCCATTTATACCTTGGCTTTTAGCTAAATCCTGCTACATTCCTGGTCCTTTTGACTGATTCATGCTTTTAATTTTTTTTCAAAGAATCCAATGTGCTTTGACAATGGTAGTTCTATAAATCAATGGAATAAGTAGAGAAATAAGTCCAGGCAGCAATAAAATTTTTCCTTTGAATTCAGCAGACAGAAGTGGTTTAACTTCCTCCTAGCCTACACAGTACAAAAAAGCATATTCTTATTAAAAGGAAAAGGAATAACTGAAGTATATAGGGGTACATTCCCTAAAATTTCTGTAACAAGAACAACAAAATAATCATGCTTTTTGGTTTATATATAGCTAGACTTTAAAACTGAATGAATAGTATTATTGCCAAGAGTAATTAAGCGCTTCAGATTTTAGCCATATGGAATATAGTTATAATAACTGTTTTAATGTCCATTTTCTACAAATTCTACCATCTATGCCATTTTGGAGGCTGTTTCTATTGACTCATTTTTCCTTCGTTATGGGTTATTTTTCTCACTTCTTTGTATATCTGTAATTTTTGATTGGATGCCAGCTGTGAATTTTATGTGCTTTAGTGCTTATATTCTGTTTCCCTTTAAATATTCTTCAACTTTGCTCTAGGTTGCAGCTAAGTTACTTGGAAACCGTTTAATCCTTTAAGTTGTTTCTTTTAAGTTTTATCAGGTGAGACCAGAGTGGTCTTTAAATGTAGGGCTAAATATTCCCCACAACAGGGGTGATATAACTTTTCGGAAGACTCTAATGTCTTCTTTACTATGAGTTTTTTTTCCCTCCCCTACGCTGGCTGGTGGGAATATGAACTGTTTGCAGCCTGTGTGGACTCTGAGATTGGTCTGCTTGCTTTCTCATGGATCTCTGCCTGCTCAGGTGGTTTCCCCACAAACAGATGCTGGTCAGGACCTTGCTGAAACCCTCTGCCAATCGCTGGATCTCTCCATCTCTGTCTCTCTCTCCTCCCCCGCCTCTTGCCTCCTCTCATTTCTCACCCTGTCGGTGCAACTCTCTTGTCTCTGCGCATTCCCCTCCCACTGTGCAAATCTTTCCTGTCCAGGATTCTGCCCAGCACGTTTTACGCATCTTTGCCTCTGAATCTCAACTCAGTCTCCTCAGCTCAAGAAGACCGTTAAACTCCCAGCCCGGTGGTCTGGAAGCGCCGTGCTGGTGAGAGGCTGGGGAATCCCAGTGCTCCCCCAGCTTGGTTCCGTCTCTCAGAGATCGCCTTCCCGACGACTATATGTTGCTCCCTGTATAAGAACTGCTGTTTCACGTAGTTAGACTATTTTTCAGTTATCCAGCATGGAGAGTCTATCTGGTCTCAGTTTCCTGTCTTGGGTAAAGTGAAAGTCCAGTTCTTAAAATTTTAGATATGTTGAAAAATAAAACAAAACCTGAAACGTTTGGTACTTATAATAAATCATGAGAGAATTACTTGTGCTCACGTTGAATCTGGACAGACTTAGAAGATGTTCTGTGAGATCTGTGAGCAGAACATGGATCCAGATTTTCATTATGTCTCACACCAAAAATTATTGTTCCAACATTCTGTTGTCCTGCACATCAATTTTTTGTTATGAGAAATGAGTGGAAAAAAGAAAAAAAAGAAGAAGAAGAAGAATTTCAAGATCAGTAGTTGTGGAGGTCTATTAACTACATTTGGGATCAAAACAGTGCTAAAATGTATATTTATATATGTATAAAAACCTACACATTTTATCTTGAATGGTGTCATAACTAACAAATTATTTGCATGGAGTGGATATTCCTATTAATTGGGTTTTGGTTACATTAAATTAATATGAGTTTGATTTATCTTGTTTTATGCTTTGGTTCAAAAAATCTGTCTAATATTTTATTTGTTTACCTAGTAAGTAGAGGAAACTCGAGTGTTTTGGTATTTATCATATCTAAGATTCTAGCAGTACTGCAGAGTCTTGAGCATCACTTACCACTCTGTAGACGGTAGATGTGGCTAATGTGCTTTCACTGGGGCTCAGTTGTCAGTACATTGATCCGATCAAAGATCTTCAGCACCTGGAAAACTGGGCAGAGACCTATTCCTGGATCAGGTTTAGCATATAGTCTGGGGAAGGTTCCAGGAACAGGAAAGGTCTTGGCTAGTGGGACTGACAAACAAGAATCCGACAGGAGCAATAGATTACTTACAGGGATAATAGAAGATCTGACTGCAAACAAGTGAGATATCTCCTAACTCCTGTGAGAAGAGCCCATATCACGAGGTCCAAAGCTGCAGTTGCTGGTGTGGGTACAGAGAGAGGGGAACGCTTGGTGGGATTGTGCTGTTGGTGGGATTCCAAACTAATACAGCCCTTTCTGAAAGAAGTGTGGATGATATGCCAAGAGCTAAAAGCAGACCTTCCATTTGATCTCACAATCCCACTACTAGGTATCTACACAGAAGAAAAAAAGTCATTTTATTACAAGGACATTTGTCCTCAGATGTTTATAGCAGCTCCATTCACAATCGCAAAGGTGTGGAAACAACCTAAGTGCCTATCAACTCATGATTGGAACTATAAACTGTGATTGACACACACATACAAAGCAGGGAGAGGCTGTTTGGTAAGTTCCCACCTAATCTACAAGGTCAGGTTATATGGCACCCTTTCTTGGTGAGGACTCAACCGCAACTCAGACTTTACAAACACAAACAATGTAACCTAATCATATGTACCCTCATATTCATGTAAAATAAAAAAATATATAGCATAAAGGAAAAAACAAAAGAATGCTTCAGATCTGATAAGAATATAACTTCTAGGAGATTTGGGTGTAGGTAACATAGGCAAATACATAGAAATTAGAATGTAGTTTCTGGAAAAGGTGAGGCACTATTTTCCAAGGACCTGGGGAATGAGGAGAGACCTCGATGAAAACTTAGTCGAAGTGTCTAATGGCCTTAGAAAGTGACTTGGTTAAAGTGGCACTTGCTACAGTGCTGAGGACATGTTTTCCTTCAGCAACATGCCTATAGCTGTGGGTCTCCTTTGCTTAAAGTGGGGCCAAACCTGCGTCTTTAGATGACTCTGGACGCCAGTGGGAGCTTAGGGAGAGTGAGCCAAACACATCGTTATAGTATTGGGATGTGCAGCCCTGGTCCTTCCAATCAACTCAGTGTAAGTCCACAAACATACACAGGGAGAGTCTCCAAAGCTGTGCATGACACGTCACTCTGGGAGTTGATCTAGACCTCCACCCCAGCTGCTCACAACAGTCTTCTGTAGTAGCTCTCCTTGTGTTTCGAGACTTCAAATCCTTTAACTATATCCTCCCAGTTTCAACTGTGACACTTTCCATCTTGTCTTTGATTAAAGCTCTTGTTTAAGCTAGTCTTTTCTTTTCTTTTCTTTTTTTTTGAGACAGAGCCTCAAGCTGTCCCCCCTGGGTAGAGTGCCATGGCATTACAGCTCACAGCAACCTCCAACTCCTGGGCTCAAGCGAGTCTCTTGCCTCCGCCTCCCAAGTAGCTGGGACCACAGGCGCCCGCCACAACGCCCGGCTATTTTTTGGTTGCAGCCGTCATTGTTGTTTGGCGGTTCCGGGCTGGGGATTCGAACCCGCCACCTTAGGTGTACGTGGCTGGCGCCTTAGCCGGTTGAGCTATAGGCGCCGAGCCTAAGCTAGTCTTTTCAAATAGAGTGGGCCGCCCTCCAGGACGTGGGTTTGCAAGTTCACTCTCTGGTCCTTGGCATGTGGTAGACCTTATGTGCTGTCAAGGGCCCCATGGCTGTGATTGGTGTATTTTCTGTAACCCTTGATCAATGGCCAGTCTTGACTCTGAGTTAAATCCTAGAAATGATTTATTTGAATAAACCCCTCATGTAAATTTGTTCTGTTTGATTCAGCTCAACACCCTTACATTACCTTACTGGGGCTGTTGTGAGCCAGGGCACTGACTTAGGTCCAAGATCTGAAAAGATAAATGAGTAAAGCCCAGTCTGCACATCTGAGGAAGTTGGAGTTCAGGGTGAAGACCTCAGAGGCAGCAGATAACTACGTTACAGTGTGATGAATGCTTTAAGAAATTCACAGATGCATTTGCTATGGGGGTGGGGGCATTTAACAAAGAGGAAGAAGATATTTAACCCAGTCTGGGGCTGAAGGGACGGTCAGAATACTTGGCATTTGCTTCTTTGTCTTAAGAAAAGGGGTGCTGAGAAATTTTTATCAAATGAAGTTTTATCATATGATCATAAGAAATATAAGAATGGGTTCAAAATATAGTGACATCTACAAAATAAGTGGGCAATTTTCATTAAAGGGCTGTTAGGATGTGGTCAGAGCCCAGTTCTGGGAATTGTCACGCATGTGTTGCTCGGGGCATAATTTCTGGCCGTGGCATTTAGTGGCTGTAAGTCTCGGTGTACCCCTATGTGATTATGGGTAATGGTTACTCCACAAGTGTGTTGCTTATCAATGTATTGCCTCTCCACTTCAAGTGCACTCTTCAATTTGGGCTCTGTGATAATGGAACTTTTTAAAGTATTTCTGGTGTAAATTGAGCATGCTGTTGAGTTTTCTTAATGGAGAGTGCTGGAAGGACATTGAGTAAGAGGCATTCTCTCGGTTCAGACTGGGCTTGGGTGATGACCAGTGTGGTGCGAGGACATCAGGTAGCGCCTGCTGCAGCCTTAGGACCAGATACAGTCACTCCGTGATTTGGCGGCCTTGCTCTGACACCCCAGTTCCACAGCTTTCTTGACATGGACCCTGGAGGTCTGTGCAGCCTGGGTGCAGCTACCATGGCCCAGAGCTTCACAGAGCAGGTGTTTGTAGCAGGAATCTGCACATTCTTTGCACTCGGAAGGCCCTTGTCCCAGACAGTGCCAGATTCCTACTGCACACACTGGCCACTCGTTACTGCCCACCACTGGCATTCTGGAAGGTGGCATTTGCCTGTCCAGCAACTGCACAGCAATTCTGACCTGGCCAGATCTTCAAATTTCTCTGCCGTCCAGTGGCTGAGCCATACCTTTTCCAGCCAGGTCTTACCCTCGTCTAAACTTTCCTTTCTTGTTACTCTCCCTCAGCCCTGGGGTATTATAAAGGTTTCCTTTCATCTTATAGTTTAGCTTTTATTAGGGTTTAATAATGTTTAACTTTCCCTGTTTACCCCATTGTATGTTTGATTAGATCCAGTTTGCTACACCAAGTTTACCATGAGGATTACATAAAGCAACACATGATATAGTGAATGAAAATAATTATAGGTATTCTGTCTCTTTTTCCCTCTCTTCAAAAAATCTCTAAAGTTCGCTTATAAAAATGTGTGTGTGAGCATGAGTGTGTGAGACTGTGAGTGTACGTGTGAGCATGAGAGTGTGAGAGTGTGTGTGTGAGTGTGAGTCTGTGAGTGTATGTGAGTGTGTATGTGTATGAGTGTGTTTGAGCATGAGAGTCTGAGTGTGTGTGTGAGAGTGTGAGTGTGTGTATGAGTGTGTGTATGAGCGTGTGCGTGTGAGAGAGAGAGAGTGACTGTTTTATCCAGTGCTGGGTGTGCTTTGCTCTCCCCCTTCAGTCTGCTGTGCTGTCACCTACCACCAGAATGCTGACCTTGGTGCTGGCAGGAAGCTTTAAGATTGCCTAGTTCAATTCCACAAAAAGAAATCAATGAACTGGAAGGCTACACATTTTGCTCACAGAAACATAGCTAATTCTGGGAGGGACCCGTAACAAATGTTATCTATCTTGAGACCAGTGCAAGGATTCCTCTACAGCTAGAACTGGTTCTCTATACGAGTTTTGAATATGGAATAATCTAGATGGCTGCATTGGCTTCCTAGGGTTGTCTTAACAAATCATTACAAACTGGGGGGCTTAAAATCAAGTTTATTCTCTCTTAGTCTGGAGGCCAGAATCTCAAATTCAGCAGGGCTGTGCTCCGTCTGAGGGCTCCTTTTCTAGTTTCCAGGGGTGGTCCCCATTGCTGGGCTATGGCTACATCATGGCCTCTGTCTCCGTATCAGCTTGTCCCATATACACAGCTCTCTTTTCATAGAAAGGATACTAGTTATGGATTTGGGGCTCATTTGGGTAATTTGACATGATCCTCTCATCACAAGATCCTTAACGTAACCACATCTGCAAAGACCCTTCATCCAAATAAGGTGGCATGCACATGTTCTGAAGAGTAAGGTGGAGACGTGCAATTTGGGGGTCACAATTCAGCCCCATATAGTGGTTTTTTTTTTTCATTATAGATTTAGAACCCTAAGGTGCCATAATACAGTACTCCATTAGCTCACTTAATAAAATGCAGAAATAGTTTTCTAATAGTTCTTTATTCCATGAGCATATTACTTACCAAAGTGATTTGCTATGAGAACTTCGTTTGGGAAGCACTTAGTCTTTTTACTGTCAGACATTGTAAGAGTTGTTCGTAAGCTGATAGGCAGGTTGTAATGCGACGACCAGTGTGAGGAGGAGCTGGCCATGACACGATATAACCAAATGGGGCAGGTATTATATTCCACTAATATCTGAGTCTGGATAAGCTTTGGACTTGAATATTGAATTTCTAAGAATTTGTATGAAGCATTAGGATATGTGGGGGCATATTTGGGGTCAGTGATCACATGGCCCAGCCTGTGGGCTGCATTCCATAAAGGTTCAACAGCAAAACTCTCCTTCAGGGGAACAACTCTAACCTGTTATTTCTGTGTCTGTTACACTGACACTCTTTGTAGTGTTCTCACTGTATCCCATAGTTTCTCCCCTTTTTTGCCTTTTGCATCACTTTAATCATTTAATGCCATTTTGGCAGAAGTGTTTTAAAATATTCATTACGTTAAAGTTAATTTTGAGCACAATAATAGTCACTGCTTGAGCAGCAGGAATATGTGCTGTGGTTGTGAAAGGAGAAAGACATGCTGTTCTCACACAGGAGTGTTGATTTAAAAATATGTATCCGATTCAGGATAATTACTGTAAATTACCACTGAAACCAGATACAACTCCGTAAGCGTCTGCCTTCCGACAGGTCATTTAGTTCCGTGTCTTACAGGTACTGGTGGCAAAGAAGAGATAGGAGTTTTTTTTTTAAAATTATTGATGGTTATTTTTTCTCCCACGTTATGTTTGTCTTCATAGTTTGGGATTCGCCAGTGATGACGTTCTAGGCCCAGTTTAGGATCTTAAGTTACAACTAAGTTAGACTAGCAGAAAGCTACATTCAGCTGATTATCTTTGCCAACCTAAGTGTCAAAACACAAGTTGTGTCTTCATTTCTTCTAGCAGCCAAAAAAGGAAAACTTAAAACTAAACCCTGCCTCCTAGAAAAGGGAATTCCCCGTGTCGTGTTTTCCCCACGTTTTTTCCCTCTGACACGTAGATGATGTTGGATGTCACTGACTCTTCCTATATATGTTTTCAAACAAGAAAAACTCAGACTCCATTGAGAAAAGACCGGAACCAGGAGTGTGTGTTCTCGACACACAGATACTTTGGAATCTGTCCTCGTTCTCTCCAAAGTGCTCTGCGTTTCAAGGCTCTTTTACTTCCTCTGGCTTCAGATGGACAATCTCAGTCAGAGTGTTCACTTCAACCTCTGCGACTGTCTTTTCCTAGGGAGGACAATTGGTAATAGCAGCCAGACAGAATCAGAGAAGAGCTACTTGTGCTGTGCACCCGGGAGAGCTCTTTGTCACTTTTCATAGAAAACTGATCGATGGATCTTCAGGGAGATGAGAAAGGGCAGGTCTGGAAATAGAGACCTGGGGCTTGACTGAAGGTGGCTATCTATGTGAACACTCTGTTCTCTCTGCCCCGCGGCCTGCCTTTTCCTTCCCAGCTACACTCTTTCCCAGCTCCTCCTTCACTGCGTGTTAGGAAAGTCTAGACATTCATTCATTCACCCAATCCCTGATGGGTTAAACTATGTGCTCTCCACGATGGCACACATGGCTATGGAGTAACCGATACACAATGCTGGCTCACCTGCCGCCTCCGGTCTAGCAGGGAAGTGACATCCCGAACTAATAGTTCTCATCTATCGTAAAATGGAATTGTTCTTCACCAGAATTCTACAAGCTGTTCCCCACAAGGGAAGACCCTCAGCAAGGCCGACCACCTTCCACACGCAGGGCTGAGCATGGGAGGCCTGGTCTGGGGCACACGGCCAGAGTGGGGGCAGAGCAGAGGAGGGAGCAGGTGGGTAGGCTTGGCTAGACAGCAGAGAGACTTCTTGTAGCTGCCTAGAATAGGAAGTTTTAAGGAGATAGATATCAAAAGTGTTCTTTTTAACTCTGCAAAGTGCTCTATATAAAATCACTCGGCTTCTAAGGTAAAGCAAATAAATATTTTTTAAAAAAAATTAGTCTTCAAGGTTAGCAGAATGGAATCTGCATTTGTGTTTGTGTTTCTGGGTAGCAAAAAGATGAGTGTGCACTCTCTCTCTCTCTCTCCCTCTCTCTCTCACCCTCTCTCTCTCTGCCTCCCTCCCTCCCTCTTCTCTCTCAGTTCTGATCCTGGCTGTGTTTATTTAATTGTCAGCCTAGCTTCATCCTGATGAAAGAGAGAAACCTCTTTTCCAATAATTTCTGAAGAACCTCTTTTGAAATCATCCCAGATATGGTCACGTAGGCAAGGAAATGTCACTCTTTGAGGGGCCTCTGCAGAGTTAGGGGTGTGGTCAACCCCCAAACCAGGAGATCTGGGAGTAGGGCAGGGGTAGCCCCAGAGAGAAAGAGTTCCATCTCTAGGAAAAAGAGAGAATGCGTTGGGGGGTGGGGGTGGGGCAAGACAAAAAGGGTTTACCACAGAAAGGAATCCAAGTGGTAAACAGTTCCTCTCCTTTTCTCTGTGGAGCTCATTGCCTCCCTTCTCTTTTTTTCCTAGTATTCTTCTAATGAAAATGTCTTGGACTAAGCCTTTTGTTACTCTCCATTTTGCCCTTAATGGAGTTGTGTTCTCTTTCAAAAATGAGAAGAAAATATCTTCTGGGCAAGGCATAATGAAAATAGCACTTTCTTATATTACAGACAGGAAGGTAAATTGGTGTAGTAGTTGAGAAAATAAAATATGTATAAAAATGTGACTGTGAATCATATCATTTGATGCAACATCTGGTTTTACACAATCAGAGAGGCAAAGAAATATTTATATTGAAGGATGTTCATTATGTTACATTATTCACAATAGTAAAAGTTGGAAAAACTCAAGTCCCACATGTGGGGTATTAGCTTAACAAATTACAAAGTATCTACTTAGTTCCTTCCTAAGCATCTATAAAAAATAATGTTCTAAAAATATTTAGGAAAGATAAATAGGTAATATAAATCCTTAAAACTGTTTAGAGCGCTACATAGAACTGCGTGGTCTGTGTGATATTCTAAACTTATATTTATAGATATTATTGATACTCCAAAAAGTAAACATGAAAAATAAAGGAAAATATAAAATTTTAATCTCTTGAGTGTGTGAAATTAGGCCTGCTATTTTCTTTACATGTGTTAAATAAATGTTCACATTTAAAAAATTATGTACATTCTTTGAATAATCAGAAAAAAAGAAACAATAAATGTTGCAAAGACCATTGAGATTTGTAATGAAAACACTCAACAAAATCTTCTTTTGCCCTATCTGCCTAGGTGCTAATAAACCACAAGTGGGGTTTTTTTTCCTTGTCAGTAGCTAATTGTTTTCTTTCTTTCTTTCTTTCTTTCTTTTTTTTTTTTTTTGAGACAGAATCTCACTTTATGGCCCTTGGCAGAGTGCCGTGGCATCACAGCTCACAGCAACCTCCAACTCCTGGGCTTAGGTGATTCTCTTGCCTCAGCCTCCCAAGTAGCTGGGACTACAAGCACCTGCCACAATGTCCAGCTACTTTTTTTGCTGTTGCAGTTGTCATTGTCATTTAGCTGCCCAGGCCAGGCTCTAACCTGCCAACCTGGGTGTATGTGACCGGAGCCCACTGAGCTACAGGCACCGACTCAATAGCTAATCGTTATCATCCTTCTATTGTTGTTAAACTTCTAACATCCTTTCTACTATTTATTTATTTTTCTTAGCATTTCTTTGGTACAGTTAACTCATTTCTTCAATGTAGTTTTTGATAACCTGTAAATTTTGTTTTTCTTTTTTACTTCTTATCTATACATCTTGACCTTTGGTGCCTTTATTTTAAGTGGTTCACTTCAGCACCTATTATTCACTTTAGGGTTGGTCTCTTCTTTTTATTTTTTTCTATTTGTTTGGCAAAAAGAACTGGGCCTTCACGTAGTAACTTGGAACTATACAGAGTATAAACCTCAGCTCTCTACTGTGTAGTTTTATGTTCTCAAGTAATTCCTTTAAGCTTTATGGCAGCCAGAGACTCTGTGGACACCATGATTCAACCCATTTATTCTCTCTTTGTACATGGAGTTCAAAAGTGAATAAACTCAGGTTGAGAGGGGTTAAGTGACTGGCAAAAGTCTGGCAGCTGGTTAACTACCTAACCGCTGACCTATCTAGGAATCCAGTGTTCTTCCTATGTAAGCCCCTCCTTACTTCTTCCCTCTGCAATTTCCTAAACCATAGAATGGTGTGAACTTTTAGCTCCCTGATGGAAAGCATATTGTCGTACCATGAAGTCTCTCTGCAGAGGAGAGGATTGTCACTCAGTATGTCTCCTAACCAATAATAGAACATGCAAAATCTGAAAACAGGCAAATGTAATAGTAGAAACAAATGTTAGAATGTATTTACATTTAGCACCATTAACAAATGTATGAATTTTACCTGCAGTAGAACCTCCCTAGTTGACCACCTCCCTACATTGATCACCTCCTTAAGTTGACCTAATTTTCACAGACTGGACATACACCCCATGAACCTATCAGTACAGTCGGCCCAGTTCCTCATGTTGACCACCTCCTTGGCCAGTTTGATACAGTTCCTTGGTAGTCAACTTACAGAGGTTCTACTGTATTTTAAGACCAAATAAATTACATAAGAGTTCCTAAGCCAACTGTGGCAATTTGAATATGACAAAATGGAACTCATGTCTTCCTCCACAATCCCCATAGCTACACCAACCACGTAGACTGCAGCTTTCTGGATATGCTAGAAACCAGCTGGATATATCTTCCCCTCTTTCTTTCTCACACTTTTTATTCCATCCACCACAAGTCTCTATCCATTTTACTCCCAATTATCTCTTGCATCTGTTCATTACTGTGTCTCTGTCACCCCTGGTCCCCATCCCAGATCTGGCATCTCTTGTGGGGAGATTTGCAGAATGTCTGAATGTCCACCCCCACCTGAAATGGTCTTGGAAGTGCAAATCTGATCACTAGATGTTCCAGCTGACAAGTTCAGTGTCTTTCTTCAATCTAGCCATAACAGGAAAATACTTAACATAGCCCTCAAGGCCTGTTGTTTATCATTAGTGCCTAACTCTGCTCTTCCACCACTGGCCTTAGGCCCCTCCCAGTGCTCCCTTACTCCCCGCCCCAGGGTTTATGCATATGTTGTTTTGTCTGCCCAGGATACAATTCCTTCACCCTTTCCCTCGAAATATTCCTACTCAGTCTTCAGATAATTTCCTTAATCTTCACTTCCTCTCTCTGAGAAGACTTCTCAGTTCATCCTGCCATGGGGAAAAAAAATCACTATTATAAGCTGTTATAGCTCCTTCCTCCTTACCCTCCCAGCAGGCTCACTATTGAAATAGCCCATATATTTCTGAGCTAATTTGGTTAATGTCTTATTCCATTAGACTACAGGTTCTAATTTTTGCTCATAGCATATAGAAAACACTCAGCAAGTAACCTTTTGTTCAATGAATGAATCAATGAATGCAAATTTAATATTCTATAACCTTTCCATTTATATTAGTGAGATGGCCTACACTTTTTTTTTCTCCTGTTCATCGTGTTTAGAAAGGAAGCTGGCTTCCATAAAAATAGGATTTATGTTTTAGCTTCAGGGACCTGCTGGAGAAAATCGTACACCCGTATGGGTTATTGACCTTCAAAATACACGCTGTCTAAGCTCCACTGGGTACTCGGTGACACGTAGCAATCCTTGGCACACATTTGTTCAGCATGTTCTCCCTTTCCTCACAATTGCTCTTCCAAATCCCCATTTTTCTTTTTAAGTTGCCCACCCCACCTCCATGGCTTTCATCATTCTTAGCTATGGAGATTTCACCTGAGACAAGTGGTTTTACGAAGATCAACATCCTTCCCTGTGCACACACACCTGCAGCCGGGCCTGTCTCATCCCCTTCCTTCCAGTCTGAGACTCATCCACGCCCACCTGCTCAGTACCCCATTTTCTCTTATTCTCTTTAGGGCCTCACTGGATCCATTCACTAGTCTTTTTTTCCAACTTTCTTTCCTCGGCTCTAATTCTCAACATGTGTATACTTACAAACAAAAATGCTCCAAACAAAACAGAACATGTACCATACCATAAGGAAACCAGAAATCCCTCTGTAAAATGTAAGAAAATTAGATGCACCATATTCTAAAAATCTGAATGTTGGAATTTGGCAAATAACATCTATACCAGAAGAAGTGCTGGTAATATTTTTCTCTCTTCTGAGTCCTCCAACTTCTCTTCTCTTTTCCACATTCTCAGTCATTTAATTTAGTTTATATTTCACAGAGAAAACAGAAGCCATCAAAAGAAAAATCTCCAGGTCCTCTCACTGCTGCCCCGTCGGGCTCCTTTTAGTGGGAAAGGGCCGAGCTCACTCCTACTTAAGGCCACTACCCCTATTTGGGTAAAAGATACTATCTTTGCCCCTGTCAAAGACATAATTTCCTTCTGAACTATTCTTTTTTCCCCCTTTTTTATTGAATTATTTCCATAATCTGGCCAATATTTTTGGCACTATTTCCCATTTTGAAGAAAGAAAAACAGCAGCAAACTCCCTTGATCTTATCTTCCGGTCCCCAGAAATAGCTCTTGTTGAGGTCACTACTGACCTCTGCCTTGGAAAGTTCAATGCTCAATTCTCAGTCATCCACAGCCTTGACCTGCTAGTGGCATTTACCCAAGTTGACCACTCCTTCCTCCTCAAAATATTTCCTTCCCCTTTCCAACAGGCCATTCCTTCTCATCTCCCAACCTCTCAGTACTGTGATGCCCTGCAGCTACTTTCCGTATTTGTCTTTTCTTTTTTTAAATTTGAGATGAATATGAGGGTATGGACAATGAGGTTCCATAGTTTGTGTTTTTTAGGTAAGGTTCAAGATATAGTTGAGCCCTGGGCCCAGGAAATGTGCCATAGACCCTTACACTGTGCCCGTTAGGGGAGGGTTTACTAATCCTCCTCCCTTCTTGCCTCTCCCCAGATTGAATTTAATTGTATTTATCTCTCATGTGGGCATGTAGTTTTACATCTATTGGCTTCATATTAGTATTGAGTATATAACGGATACTTGCTTTTCCATTCTTGTGATACTTAACTAAGGAGAATCAGAGAAATGCAAATGAAAACCACCCTGAGATATCACCTAACCCCAGTAAGAATAGCCCACATCCCCAAGTCCCAAAGCTGTAGTTGCTGGCGTGGATGTGGAGAGAAGAGCACTTTTACACTGCTGGTGGGATTGTAAACTAATACAGCCTGTGTGGAAGGAAGTACAGACAATCCTCAAAGCACTAGAAGTAGACCTTGCATTTGATCCTGCCATCCCATTGCTAGGTATCTACCCAAAGGAAAAAGAAAAATTATTTCACCTTCTATACTTTTCCAGTTTTATATTGCCAGTCCAGAACTCTCTCCCCAACTCCAGATTGTGCGCTTTACAGCCCATGTAAACAGTGTCTACGCTTGGATATCTAACGGACATCTCAAATAATATGTACGCCAACCCCAAAACCCTTCATTCCAATTTTCCCTCCTTGAACCCCTTTCCAGGGTTTCTCATCTCAGTATAAAATAATTTCATTCTTCCAGTTGCTCAGGCCAAACCCCTCAGAGTTTTTTTTTGACTCCTGTTTCATTACACCACAGATTTAATTCATTGATTCATTTTAGTTGTATCTCCAATTGTATCTACAAGCTGACCACCCAAATCCCTTTTGTTATCTCTACCTCTCATCTGTATTATCACAACAGCTTCCCGGGGACCTTCTGCTTTTTCCCTGGCTACACCCACCCCCTCCATACACACACACACACACACACACACACACACACACTCTCACACACTCTATCTGGTCTTCACAAAGCAGCTGAGTTTTTAAAACATGTATTATAAATTTCACTAATCTAATGAATGTGAATTTGTACATAATCTGCAAATAAAAATAAAATGCACACATAATACTTCTCTTAATTTTTACCAAAACCTGTAAGCCTCTCAGTATTTTATTTTTTATAGTTTAATGTATTGTATTTTATTTTTTTAGAGACAGAGTCTCAATCTGTCACTGTCTGTAGAGTGATGTAGTATCACAGCTCCCAGCAACCTCCAGCTCTTGGGCTTAGGCGATTCTCTTGCCTCAGACTCCTGAGTAGCTGGGACTACAGGCGCCCGCCACAATGCCCAGCTATTTTTTGTTGCAGTTTGGCTGGGGCCAGGTTCGAACCTGCCACCCTCAGTATATGGGGCCAGCACCCTACTTACTGAGCTAGGCACCACCCAGTTCAATGTATTTTAATAGCAAACTTACAGGAACGGCATAGAAGACAGACAAGATTAAAAACTTATACTTGCATATAGGACAACTCGGAAAAGTATAGTGAATAGATAAAATCTACTGGGTGATGAAAAATGCTACAAACACTATTTAGTTGCCGTCAGTAAGAAATTTACTTGTTTTAAAAACCTCCAAATGCTAGCATTGTCCAGAAAAATTTAACAGATTTATTTATAATTGTTAAGAAGTTGAATGCTGAAAGTTGTTCACTGAAACATTTTGACTTGCATTAGCCTCACATCCCCACATTTATATTAAAAATTCACACACAAATGAAAATGAAAAAACTTCCAATACCTGATTTCTATACACTATTTTTCCAGTCTCAATCATATATGTAAGTATCTTTTGATGCCATTGGAGGGGGAAAAAATCTAACATTCAGAACTACCAATAACAGAAAGAAGAGAATTTTTTTTATTTAATGAAATGTTTTCCCATCATAGTGGACTCTTAAGCACGTTCTCCACGTGCTTACTAGTAGGATGTCTTTTGGCATAACTGTTACACATTTGGCATGGATATCACAGAGGCTGGTGTCTTCAAAAAGGCCAACCAGGTAGGCCTCACTTGCCTCCTGCAAAGCACCCATAGCTGCACTCTGGAAGTGCAGATCTGTTTTAATGTCTTGAGGTATTTCTCGCACCAGATGCTGGAAAGGAAGTTTGCAAATCACAAGTTCAGTGATCTTCTGATAATGTCTAATTTCACCGAGTACCTGGCCTGCAACCACGAGGTTTCTTCACCCCTCTGGTAGAGGGCGCGCTCTTGCAAGAGGCTTTTGCAGCCAGTTGCTTCCTGGGCGCTTGACCCCCAGGGGATCAGTGGGCGGTCTGCTTAGTAGGAGCGGTGGTATAAAGACTTCCTTACTTCCTCCCTTCTCCTTCTGCTGGAGCTTGCAAGCTACAGGTGAGGGCAGTGCAACAGCTGCAGACACCGCCTCTCGGTATTTTCATATGGCAAAAGCCAAGTTAGTTGGCCAAAGTCCCGATGAGTTATGGTTGTGACAAAGGCAGTGAGATCATGCAGGAGTCCTCAAACTTTTTAAACAGGGGGCCAGTTCACTGTCCCTCAGACCGTTGTGGGGGCCGGGACTATAGTTTAAAAGGACAGGCAGCAGCTAAGCAGGACAGGCAGCAGTGGGCAAAATACCTGGTGGGACGGGCCACATATGGCCCGCGGGCCAGAGTTTGAGGACCCCTGCGAGAGTTCCCGAATTACAGGCCACAGACCTTTACATCAGAATCACATAAGGGGCTTAAAGAAAACAATGGTTCAGACTCATACCTGTTCCGGACTTGATGAACTAGAATCTCTGAGATGTGGAAACCAAGCATATGAATTTATTTGAAAAGTCCACTAAGTCTAAAAACAACAACTGTATGCCATGAGTCAGTAATGGTTAATCTTGCCTCCACTTGAAACACTGTAGTGATGTGGACCTTGTACCACTTGTTTATAAGGTAGACACTGTCCCTCAGTCCTGTTTGCCAAGGCTGTCAAATAGCTTTCAGCAGAGTAGAAGCCTAAGCCTGTAGGTTTCCTCATTCACATGCCCTGTATCTCCGCTACTTCCTAGATCTTACCTCCTCCCACTTTTTCCTTCATTCTGTTCCGGCAACATTGGCCTCTTGGCTATTTCCTGAACACCCAGGCACATTCTCAACAGAGGGCCCCGGTACTTGCTGATTCCCTTTCCCTGTAACGCTTTCCCCCCAGTACCCTTGTGGACCCTACCTTTATTCTGGCATCTTCTCCAATCTCATCTCATCAGTGAGAATTTCCATGATCAACATCCATAACACAGCCCCCCACCAACACATTCTGCTCCCAGGTTCCCAGTCTCCCTGGACTGCTTCATTTACATGTGTAGTATGATGTCTGCCCTATGCTCTTCTCCTCTAAAAAGATTTACTTTTCTAAAAAACAAATACAAAGACTTACTTGCTAATTGATTAGAACTTCTTATCTCGTAAAACTATGGCATGCCAAAGCCTGAACTTGCCCTCTCTGCCCAGCTCTGCCACCTGTCGGCTAAACGCTGCTTTTACTGCAGCTTCCTGGTGGTGCCTCCCATCCCCCTGCTGCATCATCCCTCCTGGCCCCGTGCAGCTGCCGGGTTGGATCCTCACTTAACGCTGCTCCAACATGCACCTCATCCCCGCCGTAGGTTTCCCCAGGTCTGTGCCGGTCAACATTGTTGTAGAAAGGCCCAACAAGAACTGTGCTGCTAATTCTTCTACTGCAAATCAGTGCCTGCCGTGAGCTGGGTGTAGAAATTTTTGTTTATTAAATCATAACTGTGTACATTAGTGCTTTTGTGGGGTACAATGTGCTGATTTTATATACAGTTTAGAATGCTTACATCAAACTGGTTAACATAGCCTTCACCTCACTTACTTAATTGTATTAAAACATTTATACTCTACTCTTTTTTTAAAAACTTTTTTTTTATTAAATGATAGCTGTATACATTAATGCAAACATGGGGTACAGTGTAGTGTATCACAGGAATGGAAGAAAAAGTATCCAATGTACACAGCCCTTTTATGAAACTAATTTATAGCTCTCAAATGAAAGCTACAACTTAATTCTATACTCTACTCTTAATAGATCTGACATGTGCCCTTGCAATATGCACAATAGGTGAGGTCCCACAGATTATGCTCCCTCTCCGTGGCCTCCCCGCTCCTCTCCTCTTCCCTCCTTCCTTCTAGGGTATAGTTGTGTTTTATCATTTGTATCAAAGTGTGGGTGATTAGATAATGGCTTCATAATAGTACAGAATAGTGCTAGTTGATTTTAATCTCTAACTCACTGTTGCATGCTTTCCTCACAATGGCTCTTCTAACCTTTGCAATCCTCTTAAAGATCTCCTGCTTCTCTGTGTCTCAAAAGGTCACTTTTGCTTTTACCTCGCTGGTGGATAAAGATCACCAATTCCTTGATTTCTTTCTTTTATGCAAAAGGTAATATTTTAAGGTTGCTCATAGGTGAAAGAATGCACTATGGAGCTGTAGCTCCCGTTTATCGAGCCGTGTGCTGGAAACCGCACTGTTTTATAATCAGCACCTGATCTACACACTTCCCAGGAACTCTCGGAGGTGAGGCTTTTATGATCCATCTTTTACCAGCGAAGCAGCTGGATTCTGGAGAGTTCAGGTCATTTTCTAAAACTACAGCTGGTAATAGGTAGGGGTAGGGCTCAAACATAAACTAGCAGATCCCAAATCTAAGATGGTAAACACCCTTCCACACTGCTTCTGATTTAGTCCATTACTGGTAAACATGAGCATGTAGAGGGACTACTAGTAGGATTTTTTAAAACAACATTTTATCAAAGCACAATACGCATACAGAAAGGTACACATGTCAGTAGCGTCTACCACGTTGAATTTTCACAAACTAACTACACAAGATAATCAGGACCCAGGTGAAGAAATAGAAGAGACCAGAACTCTTGGAGTCCCCACCAGAGCCCACTCTCAAGGCTAAATAAACAATCCTGATGTTTAATAGCATAAATAAGTTTTGCCAGTTTCTATGATAAGTGGACTCACACATAAGCGGTCTCTTTGGGATTATGCCTCACTCACTGTGTTTGTGAGGGTCATCCATACGGTTCCATCCATTTGTACATCAGTTCTTTTTCATTGTGATTTAGCTAAATAGGATTTTATTATTCCACATTGCTTTTGTGTTATATAAAGGTATTGCTGATTATTTTCTCGCCTGACACAAAAAATAAAATGATGTTCAACTAGAAATTCCTGAAATACCATCATTGAAATAGATGCAAGAAAGTATTAAAAGATCAGAATAGCTTATGCCAGGATATTACCCAGGATATGCATTTGTAAATGTATAGCATTTTTGATGGAGAATGACACAGTTTATTTTGGAAGATTATATATTATCATTTCATAACCTCTATTATTTGGTTCAATAGAGTTGTTTATTCATTAATATTTTTAAAAGCCTTCATATTTGGAATGAGTCATACACAACAAGGTGGAAAATACCATGAGCAAAATTAATCATAAAGGTTTGCATATTAAAATCAACTCACATCTGGGTTTTAAGATAGATTCCTTAAACATTAGAATGATAAACATAAGGGTAAATAATATGTTTTCATTAAAAGTTTTCAAATGTTATAATCATTTAAATTATTTTGCATTCAAGTAGTTTTCATTTGAAAGTTTCTTTCAACAGCCCTTCAACTACCCAAATATGAACTTGGAGGACAGTAGAGTTTTATATTTCATCAGCAATGAACTATTTTCTTTCATTAAGGTGCTTTTTCTTCTAAGCTTTGCATCCTAGTACTCTATCCCTCCGTTCCTGCACCCACAAGTCTAAGTTAACCAGAAGAGAAAGCAGACAGACTTTCCAGTTGTAGACTTTTGATTTGCATTTCCCTGATGAGTAGAGATGCTGAACATTTTTTTCCTGTTTATTGGCCCATTATCTATGTCTTTTGAAAAGCTTCTGTTCATGTCTTTTGCTCACTTTTAAATGGGGTGGTTTGATCTTTCCTTGCAGATTCCGTGCATTGTTTATAGACTCTGGTTATCAGCCCTTTGTCAGAGGTAGAGCATGCAAATATTATCCTCATTCTGCAGGTGGTCTCTTCACTCCATTTCACGTTTCCTGCCTGTACAGAATCTTTTTAATTTAATCAGGTCCCCTTTATTAATTTTTGTTTTGCTGTGATTGCCTCTGGGGTTTTGTTTTGCTGTGATTGCCTTTTGGGGATATCAGAGATTCTTTGTCTCAAGCTGCTATCTATAAGGCTTTTTTCCATCATTTTCCTCCAGAATTCTTACAGTTTTATGCTTTAGGTCTAAGTCTGTAATCCTCATTGAATTAATTTTTGACAGTCATGAGAGATGTAGCTCCTGTTTCAATCCTTTCCCCCAAGGTATGTCTTTATCTGCTTTGCAAAGATCAGATGGCAACACGAGGATGGTTTTCTACATGAGTTTTCGATTCGGCTCCATTGGTCTGTTTCTGTTCTTGTGCCAGTACCATGCTATTTTGGTTACTGAAGTGTTGTAGTGAAGCTTGAAGTCTGGTAAACCGATGTCTCCCGATTTTCCCCTTTTGCTTAAGGTTGGCTTTGGGCTCTTTTCTGGTTCCATATGTAGAATTATTTTTTCTAGACTGTGAAAAATGATGTTGGTATTTTAATGGGGATTGCATTGAATCTATATACCACTTTGGGTAGTACAGACATTTTAACAATGTCGATTCTCCTAACCCATGAGAGTGAAATATTTTTGCATTTATTTATGTCCTCTGTGATTTCCTTCCTAATAACTTGTGGTTCTCCCTCTAAAGGTCTTTTACCTCCTTGGTTAAATATATTTCTAGTCATTTTATTTTCTTTGTTGCCACTGTGAAAGGTATTGGGTCTTTGATTTGATTCTCAGCTTAGCTGTTGTTGGTATATAGCAGTGGTTCTCAACCTCCCTAATGCTGTGAGCCTTTAATACAGTTCCCGTGGGTCACAACCCACAGGTTGAGAACTGCTAGTATATAGGAATCTACTGATTTGTGGACCTGAGCCTTTGATGAATTTATTTATCAATTTCAAGCGTCTCTTGGCAGAATCTTTGGGGTTTTCTAGATATAAGATTGTATCATGAGCAAAGAGTGATAGTTTGATCTCTGCTGTCCCTGTTTGGATACAGATTGATTTCCTTCTCTTATCTGATTGCCCAAGACTTCCAGCACTATGCTGAAGAGAACTGGTTGTGTAGTTCCAGATCTAAGCAGGAATGCTTTCAACTTTTCCCTGTTCGGTATGATATACTTATGGTTTTCTTGTATCTGGCTTTCATAATTTTAAGGTACATTTTGTCTATGACTATTGTGTTAAGAGTTTTTATCAGACAACGGTGCTGGATTTTATCAAATGCTTTTTCTGCATCTATTGAGATGATCATATGGTCTTTGTTTCTGCTGCTGTTTATGTGACAAATCACATTTATAGATGTGTGTATGTTGAACCATCCTTGCATCCCTGGAATGAAGCCCACTCAGTCATGGTAGATTATTTTTTTCATATGCTTCTGAATTTGGTTTGCTAGGTTTATACTGAGAATATTACATCTATATTCATAAGGGATATTGGTCTGTAGTTTTCTTTTGTTGTTGTTGGGTCCTTTCCTGGTTTTGGTATCAGGGTGATGCTGGCCTCGTAGAATTAATTGGGGGAGGGAGATTCCTGTTATGAAATAATTTCTGCATTATAAGTACCAGTTCCTCTTTGTAGGTGTGGTAAAATTTGGCTGCAAAGGCATCTATCTGGTCTAGAGCTTTTTTCATTGAAAAGTTTATTGCTGTTTCAATTTTGTTACTTGGTATTGGTCTGTTTAGGAGTTCTATTTCTTCCTGATGGAACGTAGAGAGGTTGCATATTTCCAAAAATTTGTCCATTTTCTCAACATTTTCCAGTATATGTACATAAAAGTTTTTAAAATATTTGATGATGTTTTGTATTTCTGTGATATCAGTTGTGATTTCTCCTTTTTTATTTCTGGTTGAGCTGATTAAGGCCCTTTCTTTTCTGTTTTAGGTAAATCTAGGATGAACTCTATTGATTTTGTTTTTCTTTTCAAAAACCAACTTTTTATTATACTAATCTTCACATTTGGTTCTCAATTTCTTTTAGTTCTTCTCTGACCTTATTTATTTTCTTCTGCTGAGTTTGGGACTTGTTTGCTCTTCCTATTTTAATTCCTTGAGACAATTTGTTAGATTGATGATTTGAAATCTTTTGGTTTTGTTTGTTTGTTGATGTAGGCATTTCAGGTGTGAATTTTTTCCTTTTAGGACTGTTTTTGCTGAATTCCGTAGATTTTGGTAGGAGTCAATGGTCTGCTCCCAGCTTCCAGACAAAGCCACAGGGAGGGTGGAAGTGGAGGCAGGGCCGTTAGTGATTCCACAGTCAGGCAGTTTAGAGTGGGCCTTGCTTCTCTCTGCCCTCCCCTACCCCACAGTTTCCGTCTGTCATCTTCCAGCACACAAGAGCTAATCCCAGCCTAGCTCCCCCATGCTGTGATGTGTTCTGGGAGGTTCCTCTGAGATAAGAGCACAGCCCTCCTGTTGCGGGATAGGTGCTCTGCAAGCATGCTGCAGCTGGGACCCACACTGCACTCTCCCCCCCCATCTGTCCTGAGGGCATCTTCACCTCTTGAGACTGATCCACAGATCTTTCCATGCTCCTGAGTGACGTGATTGAGACCTGGAGTATGGGACCCAGCCTGTGGGCCTGTCCTTGGGTCCCCAAAACTCAATCACTGACCCCACCAGGGAGAAGCACACTGGTACTGAGTTGCCTGTCGTGTGCCCTCGGAGGTTCTATGCCCTTCCACCCTGGGTGTGCCCTGCTCTGATGGAGTTACTGGGCAGTAGCACCAGGGAGGGGCGGCAGGCTGGGAGCTCACAGTGCGAATACCCCTCAGTCTGCTATGGGAGCCTAGAGGAAGGGCTGAGCCCCACTCTCTGTGAAAGTCTCCGCGTGGTGGCTCCACTGTCCCTCTTGGCAGCCATGGGTGGGGAGGTGGAGGGGAGAGCAAGAGTCTGGAAGGAGGAGCTGGCCTCTTGTCATGGCTGCCCCCTCTCTGGAAGGCTGCCTGCCAAGACTGCCCTGTCACCAGCTGGAGTCATACAGACCACCTGGGGCCCCTTGGCTCCTGTGGCTCCTGTATTCTTGGCTAGAGTTGGCAAATGTCTGTGGGGGAACGAGGAAGGTGAAACTTGGGGAGTTGAAGCCCTTGGCAAGGACAATATGCAAGTTGGGTAGTGAAGCGATTTGGTGCTGGGGTCTGTGGAGATGGGAGGTGCTCCTGTGATGGAAGCCTGGTGCCTTGTCCAGAAGAAAGTCCCAGCACACTGGCGGCAGCAGCCTCTGTGCTCGTGTGGGCAGAAAGTCTGTCCAGCAGCTTTAAAACCCACTGACTGTCAGGTGTGAGGGAGGGCAAAACCAAGTACTAAGCTACCCTTCTCACTGGATCCAAGCCTCTCAGGGCCTGATCTCTGCCAGTACTTTGCCCCTAACGTTCTCCACTCTCCTCCCATGGAGTCTCCTGTAGGTTCCGGCACCCAATCCTTAGACCCACACCCACTTTTTGTTCATTTTTTCTCTTTCATCTAAAACTTCTTCTCCTTCTAACTGAGATGCCTTGGCAGTTGGTATCTCTGGTCAGTCATCTTGCCTATCCATCTAAACAGTTTTCTTTTGCTGGTGTTTTTTTTCCTATCATCTAATTTTTTGCCTAACTCTGATTCAGATGCGCCTGTTTTCTCATCTCAGCTGTTAATCCTGTTATCTGCCTGTTCGGACTTTCCTCCCGCCTCCTGATCTTCCTTTTCCATGTCTTCCCCACTTCTTTTTTACTCATGGCCCACCAGAGGAGACACATTCCCCGCTGTCACTGCAGACCAAGCCCCGACCCCCTCCCTGGGGCTCCTCTGGGAGCTCTTGGATCCTCGTCATCTGCCTGCATCTCCCCTGTGCCTTGTTTGGTTAAGCTCTTTTTGGTTCACGTTACCTCTTGGTTCTTGCCTCTTATGCTGAACTGTCTTTATGCTGAGACATAACTATGAGCTGAGGAAGGGTAGGAAGTTTGTCTGGTCTGATGTAGGACAGTAAGCAGAGAACTCCTCACTATATATTGCAGAAGTGGTCATCAATGCCTTTGAGACTGTCAAAACATATCCTAGAATCTAGATTGTTCAAGCAGCATAACATATAACAGCACTATAAAAGGAAAATGTCCTTTCAATTATTTTTTTGATTCTTGCAACAAAAATTGTCTATCACAGGGCAGATATTGTTCTTGCCCTTAAATTATGTAGTTGAATGGGATATTCAGACATGTAAAACATAGTCGCAGAATGATAGGTAACAGCCACACTCGGTATGTGGGAGAGAGTGAGAATGGATAACGTGGCACAGTACAAAGCCCACAGGAAGTTACTCTGTTTGGGAAACGGGCCGTTGGATAAGGCTTAGTGAGGAGACACCATTTAACCTGTGTTTTGTAGAGTGAGCAGGATTTTAGCAGACACAAAGAAGGTGGATGGTCATTCTGGGCACAGGACATCACATGTTAGGACACAAGGCAGTGGGAAGGATGGTGGGAAAATTTTAATCAGCCAAAATATTAGCAAGAGTGGCCCAAGAGAGGTGTATCAGTGGATATTAGGCTCTTCGTGCCCCCGTAAAAGGGTATCCCATGAATGATCGGTAGGAAAGATTCCTGAGGAACTCACTAGGTGGCACTCTTTCTTCTTTGGCTGTGTCTTCATAGTAAGTGGCAGAATACTTGAAATTATTGATGAATTTTTGAGTTTCCACCAGATGTGTGGTATAAATAGATACAACCTGAGACAGCATATAACCTTTCTGTCTCTATGGATGGTTCAGGGAATGCTAGGAATGAGGATTCTCAAGTGATATGGAAAACTCTACTAGAATAATTGAGATTCTTGTCTTTGTGATAGTCTAGAATTCTTTTTGCCTTGGCAAATGTTGGTATTTGCTTGCAATTCTTCTTTTTCAGTCTTTTATTTAGAGATCTCTACTCCTGGGGAATGTTCGCAAGTTTTTTCTATAACTTGTATTTGAAAGTCACGTACCAACTGCACTAGAATCAAAACTTATTTCACTTTTCATTTTGGAAATAAGAATATTAAAACGTCATTTTCTATAATCTCAAATTTACAAAACAGAAAAAAAATTCATGTAAAAGATTTTTGTTAATGTATAGCTAATGATTTTTAATTACAATTAAGTTAATATCTTCTGGAAATAGTTGAAATGTATACAATTAAATAAAATTATAGCAGATCTTAGGTCACATGTTAACTGTGAATATACAGCTTCTCGAATCGATTAATTAGAAATTATTTTTGTCGTTGATTTTGACATCTTTAGAGAGAGATTGGCAGGTATTTGAATAACATGTGCAATGAAGTGACAATTTAGATTCAAAATTCTCAGGAATAATTACCCTTCCAATTATCCTTAATAGTACCGCAGAGCACATTTTGTTGCTGTTGCTTCTTAATGAAAAAAGAAACATTGTCGTGATGTGCTCTTTCCAGGTTCCTCATCTTCTTAGCAATTTTTAGTTATTTAGGGAAAATATTTTTTAAAAAGTTGCAATAGAGCAGCGCCTGTGGCTCAAAGGGGTAGGGCACCAGCCACATATGCCTGAGGAGGTGGTGGGTTCAAACCCAGTCCTGGCCAAAAACTGCAAAAAAAAAAAAAAAAAAAAAAAGTTGCAATAGAAATTCACACGTTAAGCAAGGTTTTAAAAATGGAATTCTGATAAGACAGTGGCAACAAAATTTTCTAAGACTTCCACATAAACTCGCCAATATTCTCATCAAAGATTAAAGAATAAAGCTAGAGGAGAATAGAAATAAAAATCAACAAAAATCAAAATGAGGGTGGCTCCTGTGGCTCAAAGGAGTAGGGCATCAGCCCCATATACTAGAGGTGGCGGGTTCAAACCCAGCCCCAGCCAAAAATTACAAAAAAAGAAAAAAATATATTAAAATGAACAAGTAGACAAACTTGAAGGAGAAAGTCTGTGAGTAGTAATATGTATGTGTGTCGATGCCTGAGTATGGAGAGTTCAGTGCATGTCAGAGAACCGTTATGAAAGAAGAAACTAATAAAATATAATATACAAAGGATTTTTTTTTCTATCTTCACATTGTTTGCACATAGAACAGATCTCAGAGATTGATTGCTAACCTGTTGGGAAATATCCTTGAGATGAAGTACTGACAACTGTTTTGAAAGGCAGCGTTCTTTCCTTCACATGTGGGAGGATGTGGCTGACCCCTCACTTCTGTCTGCACCTCTTACATCCCCCCTGTGATTCATAATCTGTGCCTGTAAGCTGGGCCATTAACATATTCTCTTCTTGAGGTCTGGGGTGCCTTCCCTGATTTCCCAGTTAACTGTTCTTCAAGGCTTTGTATTTGAAATTCTTCTATTTTAGGCTTTTATTTAGAGATCTCTACTCCTGAGAATGTTCATAACTTTTTTTATAGCTTGTATTTGAAAGTCATCTGCTGACTGCACTAGAATCAAAACTTATTCCACTTTTCATTTTGCAAATAAGAATATTGAAGATTGAAAATTACCTTCTTATAAAATGTCCTGGAACTCCCATCTGTGTTCTCCGAGCTCTGCTCCCCTCCCACTATAGCCAGCTGCTTGCTGTGCGGGTGAATCCTGAGGCTCCCCAACTTCGCAGTTTCTCTCCTTCATATGTGTCTGACATATGCAGTTAAGGGGGATCATTCTGATTCTACCAATGGAAAATGAATGGCAGGGATAAATGCTACTTCTATATTTACTTTATAAAAGATGTTCACAGGAAAACTTCACTCTCTCTTGTCCTTCTGACCCTGAAGACCATTTGTTGAAGATGGTGGTACCACAAGAAGATGGAAAGAACCCTGGGTGCCGATGTCACTTCCTGGACTCATTCTTCAGCAAAGGGAGAATGAAAGTTCAGTTTATTAAGCCACACGATATTCTGGGGCTGATCTATCACACAAGCTAGTAAAGCTAGTATTACTAGAGCTCCTTTCTGTCCCTGTTCCCATTGCTCCTCACCTCTCAAACTACTTTCACTAAGATCCTCAGAACCTGTGTAGTGCTGATCCCAATGGGTACAGAGACAGGCGCTGAAGGCGGCCTTCTGCTGGTGGACTCTTCACTTCCTCTGTTACCCCTACAGCTGTATCTATTCCTTCCTCCAAAGCTGATGGATCTAAACTGTGGCCTGGAAACTAGATTGCCAGAAGAAGCAGGAGTCTCTCCCATCTTTAAGATTAGCTATCAGCACATCCTTGTTCAGTTGGTTATTTTTTGTTGTGTGTGTGTTAGGTTTAAAAAATAATTTCACATATTTATGGGGTACAGAGTGATATTTCCATGCATGTATACAATATGTAATAATCAAATCAGGGTCATTGCATGCTCATCACCTCAAACACTGATCATTTCTTTATGTTAGGAACATTTAAAACTGTCTTTCAGGCTGGGTACAGCAGCTCACACCTGTAATCCTAGCACTCTGGGAGGCTGAGGCAGGTAGACTGCCTGAGCTCATGAGTTTGAGACCAGCCTGAACCGAGCCAGACCTCAACCAAGCCAGACCTCCATCTCTAAAATTAGCCAGTTGTTGTAACAGGCACCTGTAGTCCCAGCTATTGGGGAGGTTGAGGCAAGGGAATCATTTGAGCCCAAGAATGTGAGGTTGCTGTGAGCTATGACACCATAACACTCTACTGAGGGCAATAAAGTCAGACTCTGTCTCAAAAAAAAAAAAAAAAAGTCATCTTTTCTAGCTATTTGCAAATACACAACAAATTATTAACTATAATCATTCAATAGTACTATAGAACACTAGAAGTTATTCTTATTTAGCTGTAATTTTGTGTCCATTATTTTCACTTTATCCATGTTGCCACAAATGACAGAATTTCATTCATTTTTATGGCTAAATACTATTCCATTGTGTAAACATACAACATTTTCCTCATCCATTTATTTCCTAGTGGACACTTAAGTTGATTCTATACCTTGGGTATTGTGCTGCTATAAAACACAGGAGGGTGTGTATTTTTTTTGATATACTCATTTCCTTTCCTTCAGATAAATATCCACTAGTAGGATTGTGGGACAATATGTTGTTCTATTTTTAGTTTTTTAAAGTAAACTCCATGTATATTTTCATCAGCAATGTATAATATTTCCCTTTTTTCCACATCCTAATCAGTATTTGTTACTTTTTCCCTGTCTTTTTGATAATTGCCAACCCTAACTGTAGGTTGATATGATATCTCATTGTGATTTTGACTTATATTTCCCTGCTGATTAGTGAGGTTGGATTTTTTTAATACAGCTGTTGTCCATCTGTAAGTCTTCTTTTAAGAAATGTTTGATCAGATCCTTTGCCCATTTTTTAGTGGGTTTGTTTTGGTTTCTTTTCTTTTCTTTTTTGCTGTTGAGTTGCTTGAGTTCCTGTTATATTCTGAATATTAATCCCTTGTCAGATGCACAATTTGCAAATATTTTCTCCCAATCTGTAGGTTGTCTCTTCACTCTATTGATTGTTTCCTGTGCAGTGCAGAAGCTTTTCAATTTGTTGTAATTTCATTTGTTTATTTTTCCTTTGGTTTCCTGTACTTTTGAGAATTTATCTAAAAATTCTTGCTGAGATCAATGTCAAAAAGTGTTTCCCCTATGTTTCTTTCTAGTAGTTTCATAGTTTCTGGACCTACATTTAAATATCAATCCATTTTGAGCTGGTTATTGCAAGTGGTGAGAGAGAATGTTCTGACTGCCTTCTTGTGTATGTGGATATTCAGCTTTCCCCAAATCCTTAACAAAATACTAGGAAACTGTATCCAGCAGCACATCACAGAGATTCTTTTCCATGATTGAGATTCATCTCAAGATTCAGAATGGTTTATTTTAACATATCCAAGTCAATAAAAGTGATATATTACATTAACAGAAAGGACAAAAATATATGATCATCTCAATAGATGTAGATAAAGCATTTTCTATAACTCAACATCCCTCTATGATAAAAACTTTCAACAAATTAGGCATAGGAGAAAAATAAAATAATAAAGGTCATATATTACAAACACACAGCTAACATCATTTTGAATGATTAAACATTAAATACCTTTCAACGAACCACTTTTATTCAGTGCACTATTGTAAGTCCTAGCCAGAGGAAATTAGGCAAGAGAAAGAAGTAAAAGGACTTCAAGTTGAAAAAGAAGAAGTCAGAAGTCCTGTATATAATCATATGTAGACAACTCTAAATACTCTGCAAAAAAACTGATAGAACTAACAAACAAATTCAGTAAAGATGAAGGATACAAAATTGATACTCAAAATCAATAGCTTTCCTACACATCAATATGTCACAAAGAAATCAAGAAATCAACCCCATTTTCAATAGACATAAAAATGAAATGCCTACTTATAAATTTAACAAAGGAGGTGAATGATCTCTACACTGAAAACCATAAACACTGATGGAAGAAATGAAAATAAATACAAATAAATGAGAAGATATGCTGTGTTCCTAGAAGAAAAGGATTAATATTTTCTAAATTTCCATACTACTCAAAGTAATCTATATATTACTTATTATATTATTCAGCATAATTCATATCAAAATACCAATGGCATTTCTCACAAAAATAGAAAAACAATCCTAAAAATGTATATGGAACCACAAAAAACTCTGAATAGCCAAAGCAAACTTAAGCAGAAAGAACAAAGCTGGAGGTATCACACTACCTGTCTTTAAAACAGACTACAAAGCAATAGTTACCCAATCAGTATGGTACTGGTGTAATAACAGTCACAGAAACCAGTGAAACAGGATGGAGAACTGAGAAATAAATCCACACACTTAACAGCCAACTAATTTCTGACAATGGTGCCAAGAACACACGCTGGGGAAAGGGCAATATCTTCAATTAAATAAAAATCACTTCTTATTGACATTCTCACATAGCTGTCTCATTTGGTCTGCTCTGAAATCAATTGAGTAGTTTGAATCAGTATTATTATGACCATTGTACACAGAGAAATTGAGACTTTGAGAAGTTAATGGACTCAATCAAATTCACAGATAGTGCTTGAAAAATGGGAAATCATCCAGGTCTTCCCACATTAATCCCACTCACCACATGGCATCTACTATCCTCTATGCTGCCACTGGAAAAATAAGATAGAATATTTTATTCATTATTTTATAATTAAGCTTTTAAAATTAAAATGGCTAAAACTAAAAGAAGCATTACTTAGAAATCTTACAAAAAGTTGTATAGACTACAAAATGAATCTTGGCTTTACATACATTGACTATCAAACTTTTATACCTATTTGCCAACAGGAGAACCTATTTTTATTTAAACATATTTTTTTTCCTGTATGCTATCCCATTAAGTGACTGATTTTTAAATTTATTCATTCTTTCTTTCATCTATTCAACAAACATTTATGACCAGCCAGAAGATTAAAAGATAAAGTAAAATCTATTCTAAAGGAGTTCACTCACAGTGACAAGAAGATGTCTTAATAGAAAATGACAACATAAAAATGTTAAAGGCATTGGTAGAAAATGGACAGTGTTATAAGAGCACCAAGATGAGGTATCTAGTTCATTCTGGAGGTGGGGCTTGAAAAAGCTTTCTTAGTGGGTGATCTGAGCTGAGTTTTACAGGTGAAGGAAACATTTCAGACACTGAGACCAACGTAACCATAGCGTGTAAATGGAGGCATTTATTTTGTGTGTGTGTGTGTGTGTGTGTGTGTAAGATTTGGCTACCATCAAGTGTATATCTTAAAGAAGCATAATTACAAGATAGGGAGTGGAGAAAACATTAAAAAAAAATATGAAGTATCTTGTATGTCAAGGAGTTCAGACTTTATGCTGTCGGCACACCATGAGGGAATAATTAAAGAGCATGTCATGATTATATCTGCATTCACATAGGAGGCCCTGGCTATTGGGTGAAAAATGGACTTGAAGAGCAGAAGACTAGAAATATTTTATTTGATTATCTTTAAGCCATTTACCCTACAAAGAAAAGACCAATCTAATTCACATATTCATATGAACCAAACAATGATGAAACAAGTTAATAACATCAATAGACATTGTAAGAATAGAACATAATTCAATTTTCTCATTTTTCACAGTTCTGTGTACATTAATATTATTTGAAAATTTTGATATTTTAGAATTTTTTCATATATTTCAGGATCACAGGACAAGAGTAAAGAATTCATCAGACAATGAAAGAAGTATCTAGCAATAATATCATTAACAAAAAGACAATACCTGCTCAATACAGAGAAGATGAGATTTTTAAAAACAAAAAAGCTTCTTAAGATAACCAGCAGAAGAGAATTTACAAGAAAGATGCTGGGAGCCTGTAAGATGAGATATTGAGTGATCCCAGTTCACAGGTGAGGGCCAGGCTTGTAGGGCACCAGGATGTCTGGACCAAGAGAAGGCAAATATTTATGTGAATGGATTTTTGCTTATGAAAGAGAGCTCTAGGATCTTCAGATAACAGGTGATTAAGACTCTGCCTCAAAATGAGAAGACCAGAAATAGTTGATATTATGGACACGATTCTACTTCTATTTTTCATACATAAAAGGAAATGAAGAGTAGAGATTTAACTTGTGTTCTAAATCCTACCAGGAATTCTACTACTATGTTTGACACGATGAATTGTTCTCTATTGATTATTTTTTCTGGGACCAGGCAAACATGCAGGAAGATCAATACCAAACTCTAAGGGCTAACCCTGAATTTCCACAGATGGCATTAAGCATCTTAGTGAATGATAGTAGTTACTCTCTTATAAAAAGTGGTCGTCTTATAAATAGTCCAAAGAAAGAAAAACGGTGAATATTTTCTACAAGTTTTTCCCCAAGGACAATTTTGTAGCTCTACATTGCTTGTTATGCTGTTACAAACAACACTAAAATCTTAGGCTGTAACAGTTTTAAGGGGGTTCTCTCTTTTCTCATGCTTTGGATAGATTTAGAGATCTCAAGCAATAAATTTGATTTGAAGTTACTGCTAAAAGGAAAAAGCAGATATAAGTTTTCTTTTAAGGAAAAAGACATATTCGTGCAAAACTGAGTTTTAAAAATTCTGCTCTACATCCAGCCGTTCTGGTTACTTTAATTGCTCTTAAACTTTGTTGAACTTCAGAATCGCTTGAAGAAGTTGTTAAATAAACATTACTGAGCTCCAGCCAAACAGTACTGAGCCCGATATTAGTGGGGGTCTCAGAGTTCCTATGTGCTTTGAGACATAGAAAAGCAGCAACCATTTTTCACCTTGGTGAATTATGGCACAGTGCGATAAAGCGAGTTTTAAAAAGTGGCTGTTGTCTCCCGCCTTTACTCCAATAACACATAGACACTTTTTCAATTGTGTTGAAAGATTGGTACTTGTTGGTGTAGTCATGGCAGTTCCAGTTAAATTCCAGGATTCAGTTATCCAAAGAGAAAGGAACTCGTCCTGGGAATGTCTGGATGTTTGCAATGGTTGTTGGAGACAGTTTCTTTGCGGAAACCTAGACTGAAAGTGGGAGGGCTGGTGTCAGAGCAATAGCTTTGGATTGGAAGTACAACTAAGAAGGGGGCAAATTCAAATAGTAAATGCAATTTTAAATTGTTGGCAAAGAGATTTGTGAGGTAGGAGAGGGAAATGTCAGAGATCCCTACGTCTTCTGATAATTACTGCTCTCTGGTGAGGGTAGCCTACCAGTATGCCCTGAATCTAACACACTTCAGACTTTAGAAATGATCCGTTTCCTAATATGGCCAAAGTTTTCTGTTGAAATGGAAAGTTGTTTGGCTCAGGGAATTTCCTAAAGTTTCTTTAGTTTTTTTTTTTTTTTCTGTTGTTGTTGTTTTGTTTTTTCTGTATTGTGGATTCTACAATTATTATATGCACATTGGCTCGGGTAATGGTTTCCTTAAAAAGAAAAAAAAACCTTTCTATATAGCAGTGAAAATGGATGAGTCCAGGATTCCCTATTGGTTGTATTGTCATTACTTCTTAGAATTAATTGTCTCTGGGCTTTTAGGTCTCTGCCCTTAAGTAATGGTTAAATATAACTCAAAGTAAATGTTTCAGAAATTCAAAAAATTAGGATTTCTGGAGTGCCTCTACTTGCTCTTGAAAGATGCACACATTTGGACATAGAAATGAATTTTATACAAACAGCTGCTCTTTTCTATGTATTTTCTTTGGTCAGCATTACATTTTGTGATATTTGTAAGATGGGAGAAATTGATTAAGTATCAAAAAAATATTAAAAAGTAAAATGATCCTTTATTTTAGACCATACTCTGTAATGGCCTGTGCGTTGCAGAACCTCTCAAGCTTGTTTTCACAACGAAAATGTTCATTGTATTTACAAAATAGAAGACAATACATTGAGTCCAGAAAAAAGTTTTTAAAAAACCCAGAAGTGCTTCGCCAAGAGATCTCTACTGATCTTGTTAGAAAATATACTATGAAAATTTTCATAATGAAACACGCATTTTTATTTTATTATATTTTAATATTATATTTCTTGCTATGCAGCGTCTAACAGTAACATTTTTGCATTTCTCCACACGAACTACACAAAGGGTAAAGCAAGGAGTAGATTGACCATAAAAATCGGTAACTCCAACACACACAACAGAGCGTGGTGCATCTCACCGCTTTGTGGAGCACTTGCAACTGATTCCTTAAGTAAGGAGTGTGATTATCTTGCCACTATGTATTCTGGAGTACATTGGTTTATCCAACTGTCTCTTCTGGTATTCATTTGTCACTCACTTGACTGGCTTTATTTTATGATCAATGATTTTCAGGAGCACGTTTCTTTGGATGTATAATGAGGTGAATAAAATTTGCAATAATTCAAGCATCCTGAAAACACACACACCAGGACAAGAGCATTAACAGCACAGCAAGATATTATGAAAAGATGTGGAGAGTCAGAGAAAAAGAGGGTGTGTCTAAAATGAAAAAATAGGAGAGTTCTGAAGATTGTTTCAAATGGATAACAATTAAAGGGTTAAGAACAGTTTTGTTCTTGTGCTCACAGCCTTAAGAATGGACATGACCAGTTCTAGGTGAAAGCTTGGAGTCCTCCCTGTCTTTTATCCTCGTGAGACCCAGACCATATATGATCCAATGATATCAACCTGTTCCCAGCCACATGCTTACTCAGTGTTCATTATTATAATGTCCAGAAATTTTCTGCAGGTTCATCCTTTTTATAGAAGTATTCACGTAAAGGATTCCTCGACTTGGCTATTATAATGAGACTTGCCTTATCATTTGCTGTTAGCCTTTGAATTACACAATTTCTCAAACAACTTTTAAAATACAGGGTAATATAAAGTTACATTCAGTAAACTGAGTACACATACCTGCTGGGCTTTTAAGGTTTCAGGGGAAATCTAATATCGCATCCGGTTAACTTTAGAGGAAGTGGGGGGTGTTAAATAGTGATTAAATTACATATTCAATTAATTTGTTGCATAAATATTTGTTATGTAATATTGTATAATAAATATAAATATACTAAGTTAAAGTGTTTGTGCACATTTTAAAACAGGAAACCTTAAATAACATTTAAATTGAGAGTTTACAAAGGTGAAAACTAATAAGAAAAGAGTTGGAGGCAGAATAACACACTATCAAATGAAATTTTAAGGAAAATAAGAAAGCAATAGGGGCCAAAAGCTTATAAGAAAATATATTAAAAGCAAGAAAATGATGTAAGTCCTTACCAGAATTTAACTGTTTTTTTTCTATCATTTTATTTTTGTTTCATTGATACATTAATTTTCTTGAAGATACAGGTTTGTATCTTTATTTATTCTTTGGATACAGCTTTTGTTTTGGGGTCACACTGGCTCATTTTTTTTTAACCCAATATATCATTATAAGACTGCAGTTTCATCTCTTTCTTCTCTTCAGTTAATTTTGTATATCCATATTATGCTGCTTGTTGTGGGAAGCAGAGAGTCAAGGTGGCACAGAGCAATAAATGCCGAGGTTCCGGGGACACCTCCCTGAGAACCTTTCCTTCAAGAGCTTGCTCTGGGCCTGTGATGGGAGGGGCAGGTTCAAGGATTTGGAATGCTTTCAGGGTCATTCTCCCATCGCCCTTAGGAGTAAACATCCGGATCCTCTCTATCCGTACACAGATCTTCAGAAAATGATCGCTTGGCCACACCCTTGATTTCTCCTCCTAAACATGCCTTTTCCCTCCTTACATGGCCAGACGGAGTTTTCCAAATCTTTCCATTCTGTGTTCCTTTTAATTATCAATTCCATCTTCATATTATTTCTCTTTTTTCTCATTTTATTGAATGCAGTTTTAAAAAGCTTCAAGATGGGCATAGTGGCTCATGCCTGTAATCCTGGCACTCTGGGAGGCTGAGGCAGGTGGATTGCTTGAGCTCAGGAGTTAGAGACCAAACTGAGCAAAAGCGAGACTCATCTCTAAAAATAGCCAGGTGTTGTCGCCAGCACCTCTAGTCCCAGCTACTCAGGAGACTGAGGCAAGGGGATCACTAGAGCCCAGGAGTTTGAGGTTGCTGTGAACTATGACACTATGGCCCTCTACAAGGGCTACAAAGTGAGACTCTGTCTTTAAAAAAAAAGAAAAAGAAGTAAAGAAAGCTTTAGTATTTTGTTTGGCGATTTCTTCTACCTGATATCCTTGTTCATTGCTCTTAAATTTGATCTTCTATAAAGCCTTGGGCATGGACACAATTTAGCTAAATTTTTTTCCCACTTTGTAGCAAGGGTGGTCTGTACTCCAGTTTCCAATGAGATATTTCACATGTTTGTGTGAGGCCTCATCAGAATGACCTTTAATGTCCATATTTTGACAAGCATTCGGGTCACAATCACTTAAGTAATCTCTAAGAAGATTCCGACTCCCTGCCGTTCCCCTTCTGAACCCTCCCCAGAGTTGTTTGAGCACTCCATTCACACACAGCAATCCAAGGCTTTTTCTAGCCTGTGTTTCTAAATTCCTCCAGCCTTTATCTAAAGCCACTTCCACATTTTCAGATATTTGTTATAGCAGCAGCCCCTCTTATTACATCGATTTTCTAAATTGGTTCATTTTATGCTGCTATTAACAGAATACCACAGACTGAGTAATTTACAAGAGAAATTTATTTCCCACAGGTCTGGAGGCTGGAAGTCCAAGTTCAAGGTACCAGCTTGGTGTTAGGGGCTCCTTACTGTGTCATCCCATGAAAGAAAGGCAGAGAGAGAAGCTTGTGCCTGGTTTCCTCTGGACTCATCCCCATGCACTTTTTTCCCTCTGCTAGGTTTACCTTATACCCCTTTACCGTAATAAATCATAGCTGCAAGTACATATAACTATACGCTAAGTCCTCTGAGTTTCCTTACTGAACTCTCCAAACTGGAGTGGTTCTGGGAACTGCCAACACCTGCATACCTGCATTCCTGTGTATATATATGTACACACACACATATACAGTGTGGTCATAAAGTAAATATACGTACATATGTCTATAGACACATATATGTATATATATATATATTACTATTCTATATAGAAGAATAACTTGGTAATAAGGAATCTATTTATGTTACTGATTCAAAGGAGAAAAATGATATGATCCTATTGATAGATGATTAAAAAATGTTAATAGAACCCAATGGAGATTTTACATAATAATATAGAAGTATATATGCATAGATATATATACACACACAGTATATATCACATATGGTGGTATATATATACATATATGCCTACAGACATATATGTGTATATAGACACATGTATGTATATATACTATATATGATATATAATGTGTGTATATATATCTATGCATATATACTTCTATATTATTATGTAAATATATATATACATACACTATTTATATACACACACTATATATCATATATAGTATGATATATATAGTATGATATATAGCATGATAGTATATATTAGTATGATAGTATATATAGTATGATATATAGTATGATAGTATGATATATAGTATGATAGTTTATATAGTATGATATATAGTGTGATATATATATAGTATGATATAAAGTATGATATATATAGTGTGCATATATATCTATGCATATATACTTCTATATTATATAAATATATATATACACACATTATATATCATATATAGTATATATACATACATGTGTCTATATACACATATATGTCTGTAGGCATATATGTATATATATACCACCATATATGATATATACTGTGTGTGTATATATATCTATGCATATATACTTCTATATTATTATGTAAAATCTCCATTGGGTTCTATTAACATTTTTTAATCATCTATCAATAGGATCATATCATTCTTCTCCTTTGAAGTTATAGTATATGTTTTGCAAATAGGTTTCTTATCACCAAGTTATTCTTTGATCCTGATCTCTCTCCTTGACTCCCGCGACACGGCCCCACACTGGCTATTTCTGCCTCTCTGGTGGCTGTTACTAACTCTCCTTCCCACATACCTTTCTCTTTCTTTGCTTGTCCTTTAGGTATATTTGTGCTTTGCCCTCAGCTCTTTTTCTTTTCTTGCTCTTTAATTATAAAGATTATAATTAAAACTGTAATTTAATTCTCAGACTCTCTCATGCACACTCATTATCTGAAGCATGCTCCATGGGCTTGTGACATATCAAACCCTGTCCCCAGTAGCTCTGACCCCTTCCAGAATTTCCGATGCACAGATCGAATTGCCTCTTGGGCATCACCCCTAGATATTCCACTTGTACCGCAGACTCAGTGTATTTAAAATTGAACTCATTATCTTTCCCTCACTTACTTCTCTGTTTTCAATATTAGTTAATTATACTAAGCTATAAATCTGGGATTTATCCTTGACTCTGTTTTCTCACTCATCCCACACAAAACATCATTCTCCAAGTTCAGTGGATGCTAAACATCTTTCAAGTTCATTAGTTTGCTCCCCCCGTCATCTCCCCCATACAGGCTACTTCATCTTGGCCCCTATTGCTAATGCTGTTTCCTACTGGCCGCCTGACTCCAGGCTGCCCATCGGCCAAGGCTTTCTCTATGTTGTTGTTATAGATTTTTATATCTTGCAAATTTAATTACCCCTCTGCACTCATAAAAGTTACAGTAGTCATCCACTGCCACTTAGAAGATGCACAAGTCCTACTGTGGCTCACAAAACTCTTCATACCCCCTAAACTACACCACTTGATATAATGTCTTGCAAATACACAGATTCAAATTCCTGCATTCTAGGGCAGCACCTCTGGCTCAAAGAAGTAGGGCGCCAGCCCCGTATACCAGAGGTGGCAGGTTTAAACCTGGCCTCACCCCTCCCCCCCAAAAAACCACTGCAAATTCCTGCCATTCTAACCTATTTTCTTGAGGAAGAAATTAACTGGACATGCTTTTCTGACTTTCCTCTGAGTTTAAGTTGGGACCTTGTTCGTGGTGCTGAGTATTGGCAGGTGCATGGAGTATCATCCCATGGGTAGCTTTTAATTGCCTTTATTGTAACTACAAGGTCTGTGACCACAGTGCCCTTGCTGCCTCCTTCCAGTGAGTGTTCAATGCATTTTTTTTTTGTAGTTTTTGGCCGGGGCTGGGTTTGAACCTGCCACCTCCAGCAAGGCCAGCACCCTACTCCTGTGAGCCATAGACGCTGCCCTCAATGCATTTTTTTTGAATAAGTGAGTGAATGATGGTACTGTAAATGTAGTTTTGAATCCTGCTTCATTAGTTTTAACACCGCCACCAGTGTTCTGATCTCCCCATAAGGCTTTCGAGGGAAGCGTCTCTCTACTTAACCCAGGCTGAAGGACAGTGGTGCACAGTCATCTCTGAAACGTGGAAATGTCTTTCAGTCTTCCATTGTCAGAAACAGAATTAGTGGGGTGGTTATGGGAGAAAAAGCAAGATGCACAGAGTGGATGGAACAGCTGCTTCCAAAAGTCTCCCCTATTCCTGCTGTTTTTATTTTTTTATTCCATGCTAGTTTCATTTAATATGTACCCTCATGAAAAATGCCTTCTAACTTGAGATAACTTGAGTGAAACTCTTTTTCTTGGAATACTAAAACGTTTTGACAATAAGTATTTTTCTTGTGTTATTTAAAACTTTCTAAACCCTCCGTATTAGCAGAATACATTTATTACGGATTCATGACAATTAACTAATGCTTGATTATTCGTTCACATTTTTTCTTTTCTATTATAAACATATTGATCATATACATTTTTATACTTAAAAATCCATGTGCATTTTAAATTTTTTTTTTTTTTAGTGTTTAGTCTTGGAAATGACACTCTGGATCAAATATATGACATTTTTGATAAATATGGCCAAATTCTCAAAAATTCCTTTCTGGAAATCTTCTACTAATTAAAACTCCCATTCAAAGGGGTTTGCTTTTCAAGCTTTCCCTTGGAAGGAGACAGTCATGGGCTGCAAAGTCAAGCTGGCCTCTCAAGCTCAGCAGATGTTTTTTAAATCCACACCCACCGGCCTCTGCTCTCCCATCTCATATCCACAAGTGGGGCTGAGCAGTCAGTCAGGCGAGACGAGGATGTGAGGCACAACCCAGGAAAGCTGCAGGCACAGGGCAGCTAGTTGACTCCTGGTACGGTAATAACAATATTGGTGTTACTATTTCTATTCCTATTTACTTTTGGCATGAATGGCAGCCAGTTCTGCAAAGGCTAGAGCTGCTTTCCACTGCCAACATGTTCTACTAATGATCACTGCAGAAATGCCAGCTGCAGCTATGGAAGAAAGGATTTTTCTGATTTTCCTGCCTTTAGGAATGAAAAGAAGCAGCAGTACGAAATTAATGCTAACTGGAATTCAATTAGGTAGAAATCCTTTCTTCTCTGGTTCCGTATCTTCTATCCAAAGCTGTCACACTGTACTACCGGGGATATAATTCCCCCATTTGCTCTCTAACCAAATTTTTCTGCCTTGACTGTGGATTACATCCTCATTACACTCAGCAAAGGGTGGATTTCATCATTATATTCATATGAAAATAGGAGAAAAGTGTCAACTCCCTTCTTCCAAACTGGCACCCTTTGTGATTTCTAAAAGGTTTACAGGGGCAGTTGGTACTTCAGACAGTCTTCATTTGGTTTCCTCAGATCTCTGGAAGAGGCACTGATCAGGACCACACCTAGGGACCCAGGGACAAGGCGACTACCTCTCTGTGGGGTGTTCTGGGAATTGGAATGGGCAGGTTAATTGCACTCCCCAATCCCAAGGCACCTTCCTATGGCATTGACATTCATTTCATCCATGGGCCTGTCAGGTTGATTACATAGTTAAAACCAAAACTGTTTTGCATAGGTTTCTGGAAAAGCCCAGCTGCTTAGCTAATGACTTGGAATCAGAGTGACAGGAGAGTCCCAGGCCCCAGTCCTCTCCTGTGAGCTCCTGCCAATGTCTGTTGGTCTTCAAAAGAAGAACTGGAAAATCGGAAGTTTGCTCACGCCATTTTGTCTTGAATAATAAATACATATGCTGCTCTTTGAGGGCTCACTCTGCGAGAGGCCTTATGTAAATGACCTTCCATTCTCACACCCCTCCTGGACAGCTATTTGAGTTTCTGTTTTAAAGGTGAGAAACCTGAGGCCCAGAGAGTCGAAGGTGTTTTTCCAAGGCCACACAGCTGAAGCTGCCAAAGCCAACACTTGATTGGTGTCTGGTGTCGTGACTCGGGCTCTTCCTCCCTGGAAACACTTCCCACAGTCTTCATGAGCAGCCGGCGAGAGCAGCAATGTGTTCTGGCCAATATTTGTGATTCACAAGGTAAGCACGGAAAGCTGTATTTCAGGCTAAGGAGAACGGCAGCTGAACACGTTAGCTCTGGGTAAGAGACGTGGTACTTAAACTTAGCTAGAGATTCTGACATGACCGAGGCTCACTGTCCTTAAAGCAGATGGTAAAACATCGCTGGAAAGATCTAAACTGCTCTATTTTCCTACTGGCTCTAACTCTTCTTGTCCCAGCCATGCTGGCAAGGATTTAGGGTGCTCCACTGACTGTGCAAATCAGATCACATCACTCTCTCATTTACAAACCCTTAATGGTTTCTCATTGCCTTCAATATTAATTCCAAATTCTTTGAAGTAGCAAATTAAGTTTATCACTGTCACCACTCCCGTTTTCTGCTCCAGCCTCTCTTAGGCCACCCTACTGAGTTATCTGCAGTTCCTTGAGCAAACCTTCCTGGTCCGTGTGGCTTAGTCACCGTATGTGCCCATACGTTAGCAGTAGCGCCCTCCCCACGCCCACGTCTGTCTTCCCAAACTCAGTCATTTCAGAATCTGCCACTCTCCAAAGCATTTCCTGACTCCTCATCCCCATTTCCTCCCGTAAGCCCTGCTCACACGCTCTCCCTGTCGTTCTAGCATTCTGCACGGACTCTTCTCAGCACACAGCGTGATTGGGTTTACTTGACTTCTCTCCGGGGACTCCTTGGGAATAGGAGTTGCCCAGAGCACACATGAGTTGTCAGTGCAGATAACTACTGAATTCAAAGATTGAGGCAAAGTTTGAGTTAGGCTCTCTCTGGAAATTTTTTGGTTCATACATTCCTGAGTTCAGAGAGGGAAAAGACTCCCGGATTACCAATTTTCCAGAAAATGTATAATTAATTTAGAATCAGTTCAAGTATTTATTGAACTTCCATGGAAAGCTACTTTTGAAGTCCTGCTTCCCCATGCTAAATAGAAATACTATTTATCCAATGACTAGAGATGAAATAGACAAGGTTACAGGCTGAGTTTTTAAAGTAAGAATTTGCTGCAAATAATATAAAACATGTATCATATGCCAAATTGATCGTGTACAGCAGGACGTAACATAAACTAAACCTGCGTCAGTCTGTATAACTGATATTTGCTTTGATATCAGGAACAAACAGTGGATAATAATATCTTCCAGGGGAGTTTAATAATGTAAGTCAAATATTTCCTTAAAATATGTATATCTTCATAGGAAACAAACATTTGAAAACAATATGGATTAATTTGGCTTTAGATATATTCTTCCTTTATCAGTTTAGTCTGTGTGGAAGGAGAGAAGGAATAAAAAATAAGGTTGGCTTAATAAAGACCTTGAAATAGCATGTAAATAATTCAAATGCCTTATTCATGGGTAATACTTGTGTCTTGTGTCATAGGTTTAGCTTAAGTTATTTAAAAAGCACAGCTGTGTTATATTATTTCATACACAAATATCAAGTAGAAGAGGTTGAACTAGAGGATTGGAAATGGATTGTAGCACAGACGCCCATAAAAGTTTATTACACATTCGTAGTCTGTTCACTCACGTCATCCACAATGTAGTATTCATTAGAAGAGTATTTTAAGGATCCTTCTTTTAGAATAAAAGCAGAGTAACTCATTAAGGCCAAAAGGAATGAAGAGGATGGTGAATTTATTTTTGTTTGAAGATTATTTTCACATGGTCAGAGACTAAACCAAGTATATATGTACAAGTATTTCACACTTGACAGTTTAAAAATACAAAAGGAGTAGAGCTGATCTATGTAGTCAAAGAAAAATCACCCTTTCCTACAGTTAAAATAACTTATTTTTAGATGACTAAATGTATATTTTAAAACCGTTTTAAATGATTGCCCCACTGGACTAAGATGATTTTGCAGAGATTAACTTTTCTGCTTGAATTATGAGTTTTATGCTATGAATTTCCCACCTGTAACAACATAATATTAAATATGCTTTTGCAAACTCCTTGGTACCTTCACCCTACTTCCTTGAAAATCACGGTAACTCTTTTATTTTTTTTTTATTGAATCATAACAGTATACATTAATACTATCATGGGGTACAGTGTACTGTTTCTGTATACAATTTGAAGTACTTTCATCCAACTGGTTACCATAGCCTTCATGTCTTTTTCTTAGTTATTGTGTTAAGACATTTACATTTAGAGAGATTCACATGTACCTTTATTGGATGAACCATAGGCGTGATCCCACCAATCACCCTCCCTCCACCCAGCCTCCCCCTTCCCCACCCCTTCCTCTTCCCTCTCCCCATGTTCCTGGGCTAAAATTGGGTTATAGCTTTCCTATGAAAGCTATAAATTAGTTTCATAGTAGGGCTGAGTACATTGGACACTTTTTCTTCCATTCTTGGGATACTTTGCTAAGAAGAATATTTTCCAGCTCCATCCATGTAAACACGAAGGATTAACCTACCACTTAACTAACCTTGAGACTTAAAAATATAAGGTTTAAATGAGAAATTATTTTATGGCCTTAGCTTCTGCCCGGAGTCATTACACAGTTCTGAGGATATTTTATTCTAGTCCAAAAGGTGTATTATGGAGGAAAACCTCATCCTGTGGGCCACCTTTCCTGATTGCCACTTCAGGAAAGAACTCGGATAGATAAATCGACTTTCTTAAAGCGAACAGGGTGGCAATGTAGGGAGAGTAAAAGCATCCATTTACATAAAATTATATTTTATCCTGGAACTTTAAGAACTGAAGCTGCATCTCTATAAATGCTTATTTTAAATCTTGTGTCCGTATCAACTTTCACTTTTAAGTATCGCAAAACTATGTATTATGTTTTTTAAAACAGGGTATGAAAAAAATCTTCATTTCATATACTTAAATTTAGTTACATAATGAAATTTTATTAAGCCTACCTTTAGTAGCTAATAATCCTGATTAAACATTTAAAAGTTAAATGAATATTTTTAGCCTTTTTCCCCTTTGGGAACTTTTAATTTGGTAATCTGTTTACTGTTTCATTAGGTGAGAAATATAATCAGAGACCCACTAAGTTTAATGACTCAGGAATTCCCCTGAAGTGAAAATAATAAAAACTGCATAATCTAAATTGATTAGTTTTGCTCATATCATAACATCTCTCGGGAGCATGATATTAAACTTATCACTTCAGTATTTGCCATTAATTCACTTCATGTATATTCCAGAATCCAAAAGCAATTCTGCAAACACAGTTTGCCTGCATATTTTAAAATGCTTTTGGCTTTGTTGTTTGGGGACTTTTAGATCTTATAAGAAAATCGTATATATCTCAACACAAAATTGAAAGTCGTTTAAAACATGTAGTCCATTTCGCTGATTCTAGAAATTATGTGATGAAGCGTTACCTCTTTCAGTGAACCCCCGATGGCCACTGTATCAGAAGTAAAGCTGCTATGCATCACGAGGTGTACAATCACCTCAGGCAGAAATTTTTTTCTGCCTTGGGAAACGGACAGTCTTTGAGAAGACAACATATGAAACAATTGTTGAATAATATGTGGCAGATCAGGGTGATTAAAATACAAAATGTAATTTATACATTCAAAAGAACATCATCATTCCAAGGGTCACTTGGGCGAACTACTGAGTAAATCCATTGAAACTACCGTAGCATAATAATTTGGGGGTGCTGCCACTTGGATTTGCTTTCAGAGTGGGTGACAAAACCACATGGGAATACCTGTGTCTTACAGATACACTTTTTTTTTTTTAGCCTGAAGATATTGTTGGCCAGAGTCATTGACTTGACTTTTAACTTAATCTAAAATCACATTTCTCATGCTAAGGATATTAAAATTACACGTATGCCTCAGCATCTGAGAGCAACTGCATTCAAGGCAAGCAGGAGAGTTACATTAACAAAATGTATGATTATTAAAGTTGGCAAATTTGTATTTCTAATATTTGCATGAAATGAATGCATTTATATGACAAATGCATATTTGTGTAAGAAAGTACAGTGAGAATGAGATTTGGATAGCAGATGTAAAGAACAGGATATTCTTTTTTTTTTTTTTTT
>NW_003852430.1:14905961-14938098 GCF_000181295.1 Otolemur garnettii
CCTCCCAAGTAGCTGGGACCACAGGCGCCCGCCACAACGCCCGGCTATTTTTTTTTTGGTTGCAGCCGTCATTGTTCTTTGGCAGGCCCAGGCTGGATTCAAACCTGCCACCTTGGGTGTACGTGGCTGGCGCCTTAGCCACTTGAGCCATAGGCGCCAAGCCAAGAACAGGATATTCTTGATAGAGAAAAAAAATAAAGGAGGCATGGGGAAGAAAAATCATGTTTCCAACTACAAGGAGACCAGTGATCATTTCAAAAGATAATTGAAAAGTGATTTTGACACATTTAATAAACAGAGTACTTGAAAGGAGGGGGAAAGCCAACAAATGAAAACTTTCTAGCTTTGGCTATTAGTGCCCATTATAGAATAAGAGGTATTGAGGCTCAAGTAAAGGTGGTGATTTTATATTTGGAAACATGTGAAAACATGATTTTGAAGCTAGAGAAACACCTTAGATGCTACCTTAGAGCTCCCCTCCTTTGTAGAAAACAAATGAAAAGTGTATTTGACTGAAAACATGAAGCCAGTCAAAAGAGGCAGAGATAATAGTGCTAATATTTCCTGCTTAGAATAGGGAGGATACCTTTCTGAGGAGGGAGTGGTGATATGGGGGTAAAATAAAAAGTTGGATGCAAGAAGTCTGGCTGTGCTCACAGAGAGCTGAAGGTAGAAGCCCAGTCTCAGGGCTTTGGAAGGAAAGCAGCATGACCAAGGAGGCTCCTCAGGGCCCAGCAACCCTGGGAGCATTACAACACCAAGTTCACTGGCAAGAAGGCAGCACTGAAACATCATTTAAGACACTTTCTTATTTACTTTAAAGTTTAAAAAATAAATTTAAAACTCACAGGTGCATTTAATGATAAATAACAGTATTATTAAAAATAATTCTGTAATATTAAGGAAACTGAGTTGATAATTTAAATAATCTTAATAGAGAAGTCTCCAAGCCAAGACTAAGTCATTGGTGAATTCTGCCAAATATTTAAAGAAAAATTAACAACCATTCTACACAACATATTTTGGAAAGCAGAAGAGAACATTTTCTAAGTTATGCCATCAAAATCCTGATATCAAAACCAGATAAACGTAGTAGGAAGAGAGAAAACTGTACATAAATATCCCTATGGATAGAGATATAAAAATCTTAAAGTATTAACAAATAGAAGTCAGCAATATGTAGTATTAATAATATGTATTATGAGTCACATACCATAGAAAATTGGAGTTTATTCTTGGGATGTAAGTCATCATATTAAAAAGCTAAAGAAAAAAAATCACGTGTTCATATAAGTCAATATAGTAAAAGTACTTGACAAATTTTAACACATATTCACAATAAAATTCAAAAAACAGGCATAGAGGGGAAACTTATTCATCTTGATAAAGAGCATCTAGAAAGAACCTACAGCTAATAATATTTATTATACTTAATGATGAAAGACTGAATACTTCTCTCCCAAGGTCATGAACCAGGCAAGATGTTCACTTAATTCAACATAGTAGTGGAAATTTTAGCCAGTGCAATAAGGCAAGTAAATGAAATAAAAGATATGTGTCTCAGAAAGGAAGACATAAAATATTCCTTTTTTCAAATGGTATTAACATCTACATAAAAGGTCCCAAAGAACATGCAAAAGCCTGCAAGTTTTTGTTTGTAACTCTTAAAATACATATAAGATGAAAAGAATCCAGAATGTACAAAACAAGTTTTGAAAAGAACAAATCTGGGGTGCTCACAATTCTCATTTCAAAACTTTACTATGAAGCTACTATAATCAATCCTATGTGCTACTAGTGTAAAGCTAGAAATACAGATCAATAACATAGAAGTGAAAGTCATTTTAGGAATAAACCATTACATTTACAGTCAATTGATTTTCAACAAGGATGTCAAGACAGCTTATTTGGAAAAGAATAATCTTTTCAACACATTGTGCTTGCACTTTTGGAGACAATATGCCAAAGGTAGACCCCCTACTTTACACCATATATAAAAAGTTAACTCAAAATTGATCACAGACCTAAATGTGAGAGCTCAAAGTAGAAAACATATGAGGAAATTTTCATGACCTTGATTTACACAATGGATTTTTAGATACAACATCAACAGCACAACCATTTTGTGACCAAAAAAGTAATTGAAATATTGGAATTTATTAAAATTAAAAAATTTGTGACTTAGGGTATGCCATCCAGTATTGAAAAGATAATGGGAGAAAATATTTCTAAAACATAAATCTGACAAGGGACTGGCATCAAGAATATATAAAGGTTCTATTCATCTCTCTTGCCCAGTGATCTAAGGGATCGTTGCTTCTTTTTATGTTTATTAATTTGAGTTCTCTATAGATCCTAGTTATCAACCTTTTGTCTGATTCAAAATATGCAAATATCCTTTCCCAATGTGTAGGTTGTCTATTTGCTTTGGTTGTTGTCACCTTAGCTGTACAGAAGCTTTTTAGTTTCATTAAGTCCCATTTGTTTATTTCTGTTGTCGTTGCAATTGCCATGGAAGTCTTCCTCATAAAGTCTTTCCCCAGGCCAATAGCGTCCATGTTTTCCCACACTTTCTTTGAGGCTTTTAATTGTTTGTGTCTTAGATTTAGGTCTTTTATCCATCTTGAATCAATTTTTGTGAGTGGAGAAAGGTGAGGGTCCAGTTTCAGTCTTTTACACATGGATATCCAGTTCTCCCAGCACCATTTATTGAATAGGGATTCTGTCCCCCAGTGCATGTTCTTGTTTGGTTTATCAAAGATTAGTTGGCTGTAAGATGTTTGTTTCATCTCCTGGTTTTCTGTTCAGTTCCAAATGTCAATGTCTCTGTTTTTGTGCCAATACTATGCTGTTTTGATCACTATGGCCTTGTAGTACAGCCTAAAGTCTGGTAGGCTGATGCCCCCACTTTGTTTTTATTACTAAGAATTGCCTTGGCTACACAAAGTTTTTTCTGGTTCCATACAAAATGAAGAATTATTTTTTTCCAAGTCTTGAAAGTACGATGTTGGTATTTTAATAGGGATGGCATTGAATCTGTAGATTGCTTTGAGAAGTAAAGACATTTTAACAGTGTTGATTCTTTCCAGCCATGAGCATGGTATGTTCTTCCATTTGTTAATATCTTCTGCTATTTCTTTTCTTAGGATTTCATAGTTTTCTTTATAAAGTTCCTTCACCTCTTTTGTGAGATATATTCCTAGGTATTTCATTTTCTTTGAAGCTACTGAGAAGGGTATTGTGTCCTTGATTTCCTTTTCATCTTAGCTGTTACTGGCATATACAAAGGCTACTGATTTGTGGGCATTGATTTTATATCCTGAGAATTTACTGTCTTTTTTGATCACTTCCAGGAGTCTTGTGGTTGAGTCTTTAGGATTCTCTAACTATAAGATCATACCATCAGCAAAGAGGGAGAGTTGCACTTCCTCTGCCCTCATTTGGATACTTTTAATTTTCTTCTCTTGCCTGACTGTATTGGCTAGAACTTTCAGTGCTATGTTGAATAGTAGTGGTGATAGAGACAGATGAATGGCTAACAAACATATGAAAAAATGCTCGTCATCCTAATTATTAGGGAAATGCAAGTCAAAACTATCCAGAGATATCATCTAACTCAAGGGAGAATGGCCCACATCATAAAATCTCAAAACTGCAGATGCTGGCGTGGATGTGGAGAGAAGGAACATTTTTTACACTGCTGGTAGGACTGCAAACTAATCCAAGCTTTTTAGAAGGAAGTATGGAGAACTCGCAAAGAACTCAAGCTAGACCTCCCATTTGATCCTGCAATCGCATTGCTGGGCATCTACCCAGAAGGAATAAAATCCTTTTACCACAGGGACACTTGCATTAGACAGTTTATTGAAGTTCAATTTACAATTACCAAAATGAGGAAACAGCCTAAATGCCCACCAACCAAGAAATGGATTAACAAGCTGTGATATATGTATACCATGGAATACTATTCAGCTACTAAAAGAGATGGAGACTTTACATCTTTTGTATTAATCTGGATGGATGTGGAACACATTATTCTTAGTAAAGCATCACAAGAATGGAGAAATAAGAATCCTATGTACTCGATTCTGATATGAGGACAATTCAGGTCCTAGTGGTGGGGGTTGGGGGATAGGGAGAGCTGAGAAAGGGAAGGAGGGAGGGAGTTAGGGGACAAAGGGTGTGGTACACCTTTGGGGGGTGGGACACAATTATTAGAGGGTCCTTATCTAAGAAAAGCAATCAATGTAACCTGGTTCTGTGTGCCCTCAATGAATCCCCAACAATAAAAAAAAGAAAAGCACATATAAAGGACTCTTAAAATCCAGTAATCAAAAATTAATAACCCAACTAAAGAAAATGGGGGAAAGATTTGAATAGATACTTCCCCCCAAAAGATATACAAATTATTAATAAACACATGAAATGATTCTTAACATCAGTAGTTATTAGACAAAAATAAATCATAAGCACAATGAGATAACACTTCACACTACTAAGATGATTATAATAAAAAAGATGCAGCAGATGAATGGATAGAGAACATGTGGCTTATATACACAATGGGATATTATTTAGCCATATCATAAAAAATGAAATCCTATCATTCATGGCAGTGTGAGTGAGCCTGGAGGATATTATGTTAAGCAAAACAAGTTAGGCATGGAAAAATAAAAACCGCATGTTCTCACTCATATGTGGGAGTTAAAAAAAATTGAGCTCATAGAAATAGAGTAGAATTGTGGTTAAAGATGCTGGAAAGGGTAGGAAGGAGGGAAGACAGGGAAACATTTGTTAATAATTGTAAAGTTACAGCTGGATGGGAGGGATAAGTCCTAGGGCTCTGGAGCACTACAGGAAGAATATAGTTAACAAGAATTTAGTGTATATTTTTAAAACGCTGGGAGAGAAGATTTTGAATGTTCATAACACAAATAAATGATAAATGGGGGATGGATTTGCTAATTGCCCTGATTCGGTTATACATTGTATAAATATGCCAAAATATCAATCTGCATTCCATAAACACACACAATTATTATATTTCAATTAAAAATAAAAGGAAAATCTTCCCCTATAGGTAAGTTGGCACTTACTCCTGGGACCTAACCCCAGTAAGATTAGCTCACATCGTGAACTCCCAAAGTTGCAGATGCTGGCACAGATGTGGAAAGAGGGGGACACTTTTGCACTGTTGGTGGAACTGCAAACTCATACAGCCTCTTTGGAAAGAAGTATGGAGAATTCTCAGAGAACTCAAATTAGATCTCCCATTTGACCCCAGAATCCCAATACAAGGTATCTACCCAGAAGAAAAATCATTTTATTATAAGGACATTTGCACTAGATTGTTTATCACAGGTCAATTTACAATCACTAAGATGTGGAAACAAACGCCCATATACTCAGGAATGGTATATGAATACCATGGAGTACTTCTATTTGGCCATAAAAAGAAGATTTTATATCTTTTGTATTACCCTGAATGGAGTTAAAACACATTCTTCTTAGTAAAGTATCACAAGAATGGAGAAGCAAGAATCTAATGTATTCAATACTAATATGAAACCAGTAGATTATCTAATTCACACCCACATAGGAGAAAAACTCCTTTCAATTCAAGTTGGGGGGAGGCAGTTTGGGGGGATTGGAGCACCCCCACTGAATGGACACAATGTAGACATGTATGGCACACCGTTTGGGTGCGGGACATAACTAAAAGAGGGACTCCACCTAAAAAATTCAAGTAGTGTGAGTTGGTTGTTTGTAACCTCACATTAACCTGAAATTAAAAAAAAATTAAAAGTAATAATAAAAGGAAAAAGTTGTACAATAAGTATTGACAGGAATGTGGAGTAACTGGAATCCGTGTACATTGCTGGTGGGAGTGTAAAATAGTGGAATGACTTAGAAAAATGAAACAGTTTGAAAGTTCTTCAAAAATTAAAACAGAATGACCATATAACCCAGAGATCCCATTCCTAGGCATATACACAAAGAATTGAAAACATTTGGGAACACAAGTATTAGTATTATTTATGACAGATAAATGTGGAAACAATTCAAACATTTACCAAATGATGATTAGAAAAACAAAATGTGGTATATTCACATAATGGGATATCACTTGGACGTATGAAACATAAAAAATATTATGCTAAGTGAAAGGAGTTGGACACAAAAAGCCACATATTACACAATTCTTTTTATATTAAATGTCCAGAAATGGCAAGTTCCTAGAGACAGAAAGTAGATTAGTGATTAGCGGTGACTGAAGTGAGAGGAGGACGGGGAGTGGTGTTTACTGAGAGGGGGTTTTGTTTGGCATTATTCAGTAGCAGTGGTTGTACAAGTCTGTGAATATTCCAGAAACGATTACATTTTTATAAATTAAAGGGTGAAATTTATTACATGTGAATTATATCTCAATCAAGTTTTCATTAAAATAATAATAAATGTAGTTATCTAGTGCTTTTAAAAACTGTCAAATTAAAATATTAAATTTGTATCCTATCATGAAGGCTAGAATATACCTGGCCTGAATATACCTGACATGGACTACCTGGAGGATGGAGCCTTTTCTACATCTAATCTCTTTACATGGGGAAAAAAGGCAATGGATAATTGAAACCCTTAAATTATATAAATAAACATTAAGTAATATCATATGTTTACATTCATTTAATAATTGGTACTGATTTTAATATCTAATACTGTATAGTAATGCAAAAGTATCATGGATTTGGAATACCTCTTTATTACATCATAAAAATCTTAAGCAACATAAGTATTCAATTTGTTTTTAAAACCACTAGGAATTTGGTAGGTCACTATGTACTTTCATTATTTTGAATTTCATTATAGAACTTTGAATGTCCCTCTTCGAGAAAGACAGTCTTGGAGTGCTGTGAAAGTTTACCAATACAAAAACAATGAGCAGATGTTATAAAACACATATACTCCTTCCCCAAATTAGATAAGTGATTTTTGCTTCATGAGAAAGTCTTATTCGGAAGTGATTCTATTTGTCATGGTGACAATCGTATTCATAGTCTATAAAAACCAAAGCAAGCCTACTTTGTTGTTCTTGATAACCAATAGGTTTTTTGTTTGTACTGTTTGCAATTTGTTTCATTGTCTGTGATGTGACAATAAGGAGGGGGGTTGAGCCTGGAATGACTGGGTGAGTCTCTACGGTTTGCTTTGTTGCCATCGGCATCATCGTATTTGGAATATCAGAACAGACTCCTTTGCATCCTTATTTGTTGACCTACTCTATAAACGTTCTGGGCTAGTATGTGGGTTTTTTTTTTTTTCAATTTTGGCCAGGGCTGGGTTTAACCTGCCACCTCCAGTATATGGGGCCAGCGCCCCACCCCTTTGAGCCACAGGTGCCGCCTGTATGTGGGTATTTTGCTTATACATTGTACTGTGGAAGTCTTCTCTGCACAGCACAACCTGCTCCAAACTGAAGCCCAGTTGGTGAGAAATTCTCATGCTTCATTTCACTCTCACAAAGTTGTTCTTTTGAGAAGTTAGTTCTTTTTATTTATTTTTCTTAAATCATATCTATGTACATTAATGCTATCATGGGGAACAGAGTGCTGTTGCTATATACAATTTGAAATACTTTCTTCCAACTGTTAACATAGCCTTTATGTCATTTTCTTAGTTACTGTGTTAAGACATTTATATTCTACATTTAGAGAGATTCACATGTACCCTTATAGGATGAACCATAGGCGTGATCCCACCAATCCCTCTCCCTCCACCCATTATCCCTCCACCCCTCCCCTTTCCCCATATTCTTGGGCTAAAATTGGGTTATAGTTTTCCTATGAAAGCTATAAATTAGTTTCATAGTAGGGCTGAGTACATTGGATACTTTTTCTTCCATTCGTGAGATACTTTGCCTAGAAGAATATTTTCCAACTCCATCCATATAAACATGAAGGAGGTAAACTACTTACTGTTATATGCTCTTTGACAAGCCAATTATAAACATTGAGTGAGGAGAAGTTAGTTCTTTTTAAGAAGCAGTTTCTTGGTCCACCACTTCCAATGGTGGTTTCTACCTTCCAGGGTAGTATTCTACCCTTTAAGATACTGACTTCTGAAACAACATGGATGAATCTTAAAATCATTATGCTATGTTGTATTAGTTAGGATTTTCCAGAGAAACAGAACTGATTAGATAGATAGATAGATAGATAGATAGATGAGTTAATTAGGGGAATATTGTGAGTCTGCCAATAAATGAGCAGTGAACAGATGTTATAAAACGTATCCACATCTTCCCCAAATTGTCTCCTGAGAAGGTAACTCCCGAGATGATGGAGCTTGAGAAGCCCTGCAATGCCATTTGCATGGAGAAAATCAATGTCAGGGTGGTTCAGTCCACATAGCAAGGCCTGAGAGCCAGGGGAACCTATAGAACCTCATCTGAGACCAAAGACCCGAAAAACTGGGGAGAGTGATGGTCTAAAGGCTAAAGAACCTATAATTTTGATGTCCTAGGAGAGGAGAGGATGCACAGATGTGTCAGCTCCGGAAGTGAGAGAGAATCAGCCTTTCCTTTGCTTTTTGTTCTATCCAGGCCCTCCAGTATCAGCTGGCGCCCAGCACCCACAGTGAAAGAGGGCAGATTTTCCTAACTCAGTCCACTGATTCAAATGCCAATCTCGTTCAGAAACACTCTTCACAGATACACCCAGAAATATGCTTTACCAGCCATCTGGGTATCCCTTAATTCAGACTCAATTCCCTTAACCAACACTTAAGTGAAAGGAGCTAGTCACGCAGACCATGTAGGATACGATTTTGTTTATATGAAATGTCCTAAGTAGGCAAATTTATACAGACAGAAAGGAGACTTGTGCTTGTTTGGGAAGGTGATGGTAAAAGATACAGGATTTATTTCTGAAATGATGAAAATGTTTTAAAACTGTGGTGATGGTTTCATGTATCTGTGAATGTACTAAAAAGAATAAATTATACACTTTGAATGGGTGAATTGTGTGGCATGTGAACTATATCACAATAAAGCTGTTATTCAAAACAAAATAAGAAGAAGCAAATATAAAACAGTATTGATCTCTGTAGGAAACAAGCGGAGATTGATGTATCCCAGGCAGGATTCCCCGTTCCCCTGCGCTCCTGCTCCGTGCCCACCCCCCCACCCCCTCAGCTAGCTGAATGCATCCATTTTTCTGTTTTTCTTTATTTTGCTTACTCCCGGTTTCCTTCCCTGCTAGTCCACACTGCTCCTTGTGGTCCCAGTATCCCTGGTCATCGAGTCCTCTGAGTATTTCTTGGTTTGAGATGTCCTCCACATGCTTTTCCCAGGCCCCTGTGGATTGCTGAACATGGTGCACAATTGTCACAGGAAAGGGATTCCTAATGCTGGGAATTACCTGAGGTCCAAGTGAGTCCTTGCCTTCAAGGAAGAAAGAGTTCAAGGCTGAGCAGACAATAAAGTGAAAGGGAGTTATTTCCGGGAAGTATTGAAAACCTGATTCACAGACAGAGTAGATGTTAGTCTTCACTGCATAGAAGAACTGTCCTGGAGGTTCATTTAGCCCCTCTGTTTAAGCAATGCCCATCTCTACAGAGACATGTAGAAGGTTCTACACTCTGGGCAGCAAAAGTCAAGATAAGGAATGGTCCGTAGTCTGTTTTAGGAAGAGTAGGTTTGGGGAAAGCAAGATCCTTTTAACAGCAGGAGGGATGGATACTAGACAGACAGGCAGAACTCCAATTGTGGGAGACCTTGGATCCCATGCTGAGAAGAAGGATAAGAGGGGCTGCCCTTAGGCAGTGGGAAAGCTCTGAGTGTCTGATAACTGAGTCAAATAGGAGAAGAATTTTTGTCTATGTTTGATCATGGTGCCTCTTAATCAGGCGTCCTCAAACTATGGGCCGCGGGCCACATGCAGCCCACCTAGGACATTTATCTGGACTGCCAGGTGTTTGTGCCACTGCTGCCTGTCCTGTCCTGCTTAGCAGCCAACTCGTCCCGAGGCCCGCAGTCTGGCCCTCTAATGGTCTGAGGGACAGTGAACTGGCCCCCTATTTAAAAAGTTTGAGGACCCCTGCTCTTGATGGTCTCAAATCTGTTCTAGATTTGCACCATATGGTCACACAAAACTAATCTTCCCTCGAAATAATTACTTCATGTTTTGAAACCATCATTAATTTAATTTTTAATATAGTTCTCATGTTTATCATTATTATTATTGAATGTTTTTGTGTTAAGTGCTAACTAGGCTTTAAAATTTCTAGCTAAGTATTTCATCCCAGACCCTAGGATTTCACGTTATTTGTTCTGTAGCCACAAAGGTACACCTAAACATTTCAAAACTTTGAGCACATAGGTTGCATAACTTAGCGATAATTACCTGGAGTGAGACTAATATCAAACTCTTAAGAATAACACTGATCAGATTGTTGGACTGGTTAATTGTCAAATCACATAGTCACACCAACAGAGTTTTTTAAGTCCTGGGCTTCCTGTCACACTTCACCTGCTATCATTTTAATACGATTCTGACAGGATCCAGAGAATCAGTTTTGTTCACTGCCACTTTTATTTTTCTTTCAGCCCATTTAAATAATTATTAACTTAGCTATGCTAATCATCATCTTTCTATTTACAAGCCGTTTCCAGAACATTCTCAAGTGGGAGTGATCTGCACCTCCCCCTGAGTCCAGCTGTTTCAGTTGTTGTTCATTGGACCTTTCATATCCTACTTTGTGTCTAGGTGTTACGTACATTTTCTCCCTTTCATAACTGATACCCTACCAAAGGTCCAGAGCTATGCTGCTTTTTCTGGTCTCTGTTGTGCCTATCAGAACACCAACATTGAGTAGGCATTCAAGGGTCTTCAGAGTATAGCTGTATTTTCTTCATGGCATCCTTTTAAGTTCCTACCAGACACACATTAAGATTCCTTTAGAAATTATTAGCATCTTCCACATTTTAAATTTCACATTTCAATGTGAATTATTAAATTTCTACTTAGGAAAAAGCATTTCATTATGAGGAAAAGGGGGGCCAGAGTAGATATAACCTTAAAAGACTCATAAAATAAAATATCTATATTTAGATATAGATGTTCAAATATCATTGGCCATCACTATAAATTTGTTTTATATTATACTTTCAGTAATTTAAAGAATTGAACTAAGAAAAAGTTTTTCAAAGAAAGACTGAAAATTCATGTATTTCAGATAGCCAATTTGGGTTTGTCTGTTTTCTTTTTTGCGATGCTTTGAATTGATATTGATGACAGATGGGTTTCTTCAAGTTAAGGTCACAGATCAAACTTGTTAATTTGGTCTTTCCCTAATCAAAATTATGCGGGGGGGGGGTTGGTTGATAAATTATGCCACTATTTATTTTAAACTTATTCAAAGATTGGTTAATTCATCTTTTTTAAAGTTTTGACACTCTCAAATTCTACATAAAACCATGCCCATGATCTCAGGATGTATCCAGGTGTTGTAATGTTTTAAGTGCCTCACTGTCAAGTGACACAAACAAGGAATTTGGTGGCAGGCACTGGAATTTCTTTTTCTATAAAATGGCATGCAACATGTTCCTAAATAAACTATCTCATATATTCATAATCGGTAATGAATTTGGATTGCAAAATATTATTGCTACATTTATATGTTGCCCAACAAAAGGAAGCAAATTTTATCTCTCTCCAATCTTTTAAAGATTTAGTAGATATTTTGGTTGGTCACAAGGGTTTTTTGGCTGGCAAATAACCTTGTCTGATGGGAAAAGATTTCTTCCAAATACTATAGATTTGTTTTATAAATTAACTTAGTGAAGTACAACAAAGAATTGATGCTAGGGGATAATTTAGTGAAGAGTTGGAGTATTATAAAGAAGGGAAAATGTTGTAGCAGAACAACTCTAGGAAATAGAAAACTTGAGCAGGTCAGGTGTGATTTTAGGGGTAAAATAAAAATCTAAGAGAAAAGATAGACTCCTTATGGATAGTAAATAAAAAAATATCAAAAATTAACTAGAAGTAGTTGAGTTCAAAGTGTTTATTGAAAAGTAAGACTGTGTGATCATTGTTTCAAGTTAAAAATCTACAGCAAAATATCATAAAACTTGGAAAAGACAGAAACACATTGATGCTGCTAAGATAAAGGAAGAATATAGAACTAGAGAAAAAAAATTCAGAATTTAATTTTGATGAGAATGTTTGTGTCAATGTAACTTTGCAGATTATTGTATTTTAGTATTTTTATATAAAATAAAAATAGCTAAATTGGAGAAATTGATTAGTATAATCAATCCAAATATAATATTTTTAAAATAATTTCTAAAATAGCTTCCAATGTGAATTGAAGTAAAATTCAAATTCTTTCCCATGAATGAAAAACCCACTAAGAGCTGAACTTTGTTCCTCTACCAGTTCTCTGCCCCTATCTCCTACACACCTCTTTTACTTATTCCATTGCTTCAGCTACACTGTCTGTCTCTGCTATTCCTAGGCCAGGCAAAACACACTCCTACCACAGGGCCTTTGCACTGGCTGTATCTTCCCAATGAGGTACATTTACTCGTAATTTTTGCATGGTCAGCTCCTCTATTGCCTTTAGGTTTCTCCTCAAATGTCACATTACTGATGCATTTTTCCTGACAGTACTGCATATAGTTCACCTTTCTTATCAATCTACCCCCTGTACCTTGCTTCATTTCCCCCCATGGCATTTAATGCCCCTGACACATTATTTGTTTCCCCATACATCTATCTCCCACACTTTGTCATAGGCTCCATGAGGGCATGAACTTTGATTAATCCTGTGTCTCCAGTACCTGAACCAGCACTTGGCATATAGTAGGTCTTCAAGAAATATTTGTTGTTTTTTTTTTTTTTGAGACAGAGCCTCAAGGTATCCCCCTGGGTAGAGTGCTGTGGCATCACAGCTCACAGCAACCTCCAACTCTTGGGCTCAAGTGAGTCTCCTGCCTCAGCCTCCCAAGTAGCGGGGACCACAGGCGCCCGCCACAGCACCCGGCTATTTTTGGGTTGCAGCCATCATTGTTGTTTGGCGGGCCCAAGCTGGATTTGAACCCGCCACCTTAGGTGTATGTGGCTGGCACCTTAGCCACTTGAGCCACAGGCGCCGAGCAAAATATTTGTTAAATAAATGAATAATGATATACATCAATCCTTTGAGACCTATAGTTTTAGAACTCCTTAAAGTAATTTTTATAAAAGAAAAAATTCTCCTAATAGTTATAAGAGCTTATAGAGAGCAGGGGTAAAGCTGTATCTGCCTGTTTATCTCTAAAATCTGGCACTTCTGGGGAGGGGGGAAAAAACAACCCAGAGTGAGTCAGCAAAGTCAGACAGTTAAAATAAATGATCAGTGGATAGATAGCTGGAAGCGGCTATCAGGTGACCCTCCCCAAAACAAGCAATCCCACAATCTTCAGAGTTGTACATAATCTTTCTCTCCCTCTCTGTGCCTCTCTCTCTCCCTCTCTCTCTCTCTCTCTCTCACACACACACATGCGCCCCTAGTAGAAATCTCTTAAGGAGAGTTCTTAATATGCAGAGAGCACCTTCTGCGGCTTCTGGTTGTTGCAAATCCAGTATGATTACTTTTAATAGGGAATGACAGGGTGGTTAGTGAGACCAATACTTCTTAATTTACTAGGAATTATCTGTAGAGTAAAATGTTGATGCTTATTGATTTCCACAACCCCACTCTAAGGTCCTAGAACTTTTGAGCTAGGGTGCTTTTCATAGAATATGTTCCACAGACACTAATCCCTGTGAGATAACTACAAAAAATGGATTATTTGTTCAAATAACAATGCAAAAAGCTGGGTTAAGTAAAGTTAAACAAGTTTTTCCAGGAGAAGAATTTTCAGGGTCATTAAAACACATCTCATGAATCAGAAGGAAGGAAGCATCTGGATTAGACTGTGCAGCTGTTTCTGACGGAAGGCCACAGACCTTTCAGCCTCTCCTTCCAGTGCCTGTGATATTTATTGGAAACAATTAGAATGTTCTTATTCTGTAACCAGCGCATAAAATAACTGAGCCAGCTCTGGACAACTTTATCTTTTATCTCATTCATTTTTATTCATTTGCCTTTGATACAACTGGTTTTAAATGTCTCAGCACCTGTGGCTCAACTGGCTAAGGCGCCAGCCACATACACCTAAGGTGGCGAGTGACAAGCCAGTCCAGGCCACCCAAACAACAATGACGGCTGCAACAAAAAAATAGCTGGGTGTTGTGGCGGGTGCCTGTGGTCCCAGGTACTTGGGAGGCTGAGACAGGAGACTCACTTGAGCCCAGGAGTTGGAGGTTGCTGTGAGCTATGATGCCACAGCACTCTACCCAGGGGGACAGCTTGAGGCTCTGTCTCAAAAAAAAAGAAAAGAAAAGAACAATTTTTTGAAAAGAATAGTACTATCATATAGACTTTTTTTTTTCATTTGAGAGAATGTTGGATATCTTTATTGGTTCAAGGAGGCGAAACTCTGGGAGAAGACAAAAGTTCAGAGGACCTTGGGATTCATTTTACTGCTTCTGTCCATAGGTGTTAGTAGTCTTCCTGCTCAGTGATGTGACAACAGGTGATGTGGAGAGGAGACCTGGTCATGGGGAGTCTCCTCTTGTACCCATGTGCCGCAAAATCTCCACCAGCTCAACATGCCCAGCCTCCAGCCTCACCCTTATTCACTCTTCCCCATGAAAAAGGCACGTGTTATTTACTTGGGAAATGACAAGAGGGTGATGTATTGAATGCCACAGTTTGGAGACTGCATTTCTCTTTTCCCTCAACATACCAGGCCAGGGTAAGGTAAAGATCTGCTTTGCAGACCCAAACATTTCCACAAGTTACCTTGAGAATTTTGAGAGCTACTGATGTTATAAGATTCCTGCCCCTCAGTTGGGAGAAGCTGATGGTTTTCTCATGATTAGATTGGGGTCATGTGTGTGGGAAAGGACGACTAGAGAGGTAATGTACCGCTTATATTAGCAGTACATATTATCAACGTGACTTTTCACTGTTGATGACCTTGATCACCGGGATAAAGTAATGTTTGTTAAGTTTCTCTCCTGAAAATGTTGCGAGGTTTCACCATAACACTTTTCCGTAATGTAGGGATACCTCATTTCATTGTGCTTTGCATTATTGCATTTTGCAGATATTATATTTATCATAAATTGAAGATTTCTGCCAACTCTGCATCAAGCAAGTTAATTTACTTCTTTTCTCAAAAGGATGTATTCATGTCTCTGTTACATTTTGATAATTATCATAATATTTCAAGCTTTTCATTATTATTGTATCTGTTATAGTGATCTCTGATTGACATTCTTTGATGCTACTATTGCAATTATATTGAGATGCCATGAACTGTGCCAATATTAGATGCTGAACTTAATTGATAAATGTTGGGTGTGTTCTAACTGCCCCACTAATAGACCATTCCTACAAATCTCTCCCTCTCCTTGTGACTTCCTCATCCCTGAGATGCAACAAATTAAAAATAAGCCAATTATCAGCCTTACAAATGGCCCCTAAGTATTCAGGTGAAAGGAAGAGCAGTATATCTCTCATTTTTGTTTTTTAAGTAAGAACATACAGACTTATTTACACTCTGAGACAGGTAGATCATATATGTACATACAAATACAAGTTATACAAAAATATAACTGTAGAAATTTATTTATTTGCTTTCTATTATTTTATTTCAGATTACTATATAGGTTACAATGTTTGTGTTTGTAAGGTAAAGTCTGAGTTGTATTTGTCACCTTTGAGTCCAAAGCTGGAAATAATTATGCTTAATGATGAGGGGATGTCAAAAGCTGAGATAGGCTGGAAGGGGATGTCAAAAGCTGAGATAAGCTGGCAGGGGATGTCAAAAGCTGAGATAGGCTGGAAGCTAGGACTCTTTTGCCAGATAACCAAGTTATGTATGCAAAGGAAATGTTCCTGAAGGAAATTAAAAGTGCTACTCCAGTGAACACGTGAGTGAAAAGAATGTGAAACAGCTTTATTGCTGACATGGAGGAATTTTAGTGGTCTAGATAGAAGATCTAACCAGCCACAACATTCCTTTAAGCTAAAGCCTAGTTCAGAGGAAGGTTGTAACTCTACCCAATTCTATGAAGGCTGAGAGAGGTGAGGAAGCTACAGAAGAAAAGTTTGAAACTAGCAGAGATTGGTTCATGAACTTTACAAAAAAGAATCCATCTCTATAACATAAAAGTTAATTGGACCAGCACCTTTCACCACTCATGAAAATTGACTCTAGCTGAATAAAAGATTTAAATTAAAGACATGAAATGATAAAAATTCTAGTAGAAAGTGGAGAAGCAACTCTTGACAATATCAGCCTGGGAAAAGATTTTATGAAGAAGACTCCTTTGGCAACTGCAGCAACACCCAAAATAAGCAAATAGGACATGATCGAGTTAAAAAGCTTCTTTATGGCTAAGGGTACAACAACTAGAGCTGATAGACAATGTTCAGAATAGGCAAAGATATTTGCATGCTAAGAATGTGACAAAGGGCTAATAACTAGAATCTGCAGAGAACTCAAATTAATCAATAAAAAGGGCAAACAATCCCATATATAAGTGGGCAAGAGACATGAACAGAATCTTCTCTGAAGAAGAGAGATAAACGGCCACAAACACATGAGAAAATGCTCATCATCCCTAATCATCACAGAAATGCAAATTAAAACTGTCCTGAGATATCGCCTAACCCCAGTGAGAAGAGCCCACATCACAAGTCCCAAAGCTGCAGATGCAGGCGTGGATGTGGAGAGAAGGGAACACTTCTACACTGCTGGTGGGATTGCAAACTAATACAGCCTCTTCAAAGTATGGAGAATCCTCAAAGAGATAAAAGTAAATCTTCCATTTGATTCTGCAATCCTATTACTAGGTATCTACCCAGAAAAAAGAAAATCATTTTACCATAAGGACGTTTGCACTAGAATGTTCATAACAGCTCAGTTCACAATTGCCAAGATGTGGTATGAACCCAAGTGCCCATCAACTCATGAATGATTTAACAAACTGTGGTATATGTAAACCATGGAATATTGTTTAGCCATAAGAAAAGACGGAGACTTTAAATCTTCTGTATTAACCTGGATGGAGTTAAAGAACATTCTTCTTAGTACAGTATCATACCATGGAAAAGCAAGTAACCAATGTATGCACTATTACTATGAAGCCAGTAGGTAAACAACTATATAATCACAGGAGAGAAAAACGCAATTAAATTCAAGATGGAGAGGGGAGAGGAGGGATTGGTGAGCTCTCATCTAATGTATCACAATGTAAAACAGCACCCACCTTGGGGAAGGGCTCAGCTACAACTTGAATTTACAAACACGATGTAACCTAATCATGTGTACCTTCATATTAATCTGAAAAAAAATTTTTAAAGGATGTTATAATAAAGATACCCTAAAATATAAAAGAAAAAAAAAAAGTACAAAGTGAAGCAGCAAGATTTGATGGAGAAACTATAAGAAATCACCAGAAGATGTAGTTAAGATCATTGATGAAGGTTGTAACTCAATGTAAATTCAAGTGTCATTGACTTGTTTGGAAAAGTTTTCTCAGAGTCCACACGAAAGGATGTTTCTTTAAGACCCTCCGAACTGATTGGCAAGTTAGTCATATAGGAGGCAGACTCTGCAAGCAGAGTCTGGCTGTCTCCGGAATTTCCAGAAGGGACTTTGGGAGTGGAAAACAAGATAAGTTAATGTGCATTTCAGTTACATGTTGCACCTGTTTTCTCAGACAAACGGCTGAATAAGTTTTTGTGGTTGCTCTGTATGGTTTCTTTGTACTCTTATCATATAAACCATTGGCTGCCAATTAGTTTTATTATTAGAATGTGTACGTGCAGAACTTAGTATTGTTAAGGGTATATAAGCTTGCAAGAAATAAAGTTAGGGGCTGCATGCCTGAGCGAGCTGCAATCTCCTCTCTTTATGACATTTCAGTTGTAGACTTTTCCTCCGCAGCACCAATTCAGACAACAAAGGTGCACTAACCAACAGATTTTTCAGTGGAGACAAATGACCTTTGAGAGAAGATTCCATGTATGACTTTTATAGTTAAAGAGTAGAAGGTTCCTGGTTTTAAAGTATAAAAAAACAGGCTGACTCTTGTTAGGGACTAATGCAGTTGAGGGTTTGAAGTTGACATTTATGCTTATTTATCATTATGAAATCCTAGAGTCCTTAGGACTTATGCTAAATGTACTTTGTGTTCTATAAATGGAACAACAAAGACTGGATGGTGGCACATCTATTTATATACTTTTGTTGTTAGTATGGCTTACTAAATATTTTAAGGCCACCATTGAGACCTACTTCTCAGAAAAAAAAAAGATTCATTTCAAAATATGACTGTTCTTTGACAATAAAACTGGTTACTCAAGAGCTCTGATGGAGATGTACAAGGAGATTAATATTGTTTTCATGCCTGTAAACACAGCATCCTTCCTGCAGCCCACAAACCAGGAGTTATCTCCAGCTTCCAAGCTTTTATTTAAGAAATACATCTCCTAAGGCTATAGCAGCCACAGATAGTAATTTCTGTGACATATATTGTAAACCTTTCAGAAAAGATTTGCCATCCTAGTTGCCATTAACAAATCTATGATTCATGGGAGGAGGTCAAGATATCAACATTAGCAAGAATTTGGAAGGACTTGATTCTAACTCTCACAGATGACTTTGAGGGGTTCAAGACCTCAGTGGAGAAAGTCACTGCATATAAGGCAAAAATAACAAGAGAACTAGAATTAGGAGTGGAGCCTGTAGATGTGATTGAATTTCTGCAATCTCGTGATCAAACTTGAATGGATGAGTTGCTTCTTCAAGATGAGCCAAGAAACCTTTTAATACTTGATCAAGACACTTGACAGAAAAGGATTCATGTCACAAAGGTTATTTTTTCCTGTTTTGCTAATGCCACAGAATTCACATCCGTTTATGGCACCCATTTTAAACCACCTTGTATTAGAACTACTTGTTAACTTACATAATCTATTTTAGCAGTGTGTAAATTAAAGAGCAAAGAGTTGCCTTATTCATTTTTTCTTGCTCTATTAAAATTGTGAGATATTATTCTTTGCCTATATTAGGAACTTAAAATATTTGTGGAAATGTAATGATAGCCTGGGGAAGGAGGAAATGACATTTTTACTCATCCAAATTGAATATTTATTTAATGTATTTTAGGAATACCTGAAGCAGTGAATAAAGACATATCTATATAGAAAGTATTTGCTTATACTAAGTTATGTAAGAGAATTTCAAGTCTTTTTCAGCACTAATCAACCCCACTACCCAAAGAATATTTCAAAATCATAAGGTATACAATTGTCAGATTTTTACATATTATTGAATATTAAGTAGTTCTTTTAAAAACAAACATGCTCTTTTTTAATTAACTTGAAGACAATAAATTCCCAATGGGATTTTACCATTAATGATCTTGAAACTCTTTGTTAAGAAAAGGCATTGTTGTAGGGGTGGCATTTGTCTAGTTATCCTTCTTTTAAACAGTACATAAGTTGCCCAAGCATGGTGACTAATGCCTGTAATCCTAGCCCCCTGGGAATCCGAGGCAGGTGGATTGCTTGAGCTCAGAAGTTCAAAATGAAGCTTAGCAAAAGCAAGACCCGGTCTCTACTAAAAATAGAAAAACTAGCCTGGCGTTTTGGTGGGCGCCTGTCATCCCAGCTACTTGGGAGGCTGAGGCAAGAGATCGCTTGAACCCAGGAGCTTGAGGTTGCTGTGAACTATGACACCACAACACTCTACCTAGAGTGACAAAGTTAGACTATGTGTCAAAAAAAAAATTTAAAAAATGCATAGATTATTTTCTTTGAAAATGAGAGTCAGAGAAAATATTGTGACTAGGATGGGCTTAAAATTTCCCTGAGCTTAACTAAACATTAGGCAATCTCCACCCAACTCCAGGTCCATGATCTTTCTTTTCTTAGAGTATTTACTTCACAAAACTTATAATTGCAAATTCTGTCTTTGCCCACTTGAAATGCTTATTATTCTTCTCAAAACTTCTTTCCAGTTCTGCAATTCAGGAATGTCTTTCTTAAGGACCTGGGCACTATCTCCTTAAAATGTGATGTTGTAGGAAGATGGTGCAGGTGGCTATCAGATAGCAGCTGTCTCAGTATTGGTAGGAGGGTAAGTCCATAACTTCCTTGGGCTATTTGATCCAAATTGAAAAACTATCTTCTGTCATGCAAATAAGAGAAAGTATACTTTTCCTTTGGGCAAGGCCAATTAGTAAACACAAGTGGCCTATAATCTCTCTCTCTCTCTCTCTTTCTCCCTCTCTCCCTCTCCCCACACCCCCAGGTTTTGAAAGCTCTGCAGTTCTTTTTTGGCAGAGTTGAGTTCAGACTATATTCTGGTCTCTCCTATTGCAACAATCTTGAATAAAGACTTTTTGTTTAACTTAGTTCAATGAAAATTTGCTTCAACAGTTTCGATAAAAGAAAAAAGTCATTTCTCTCAGAAGTGTTTAGAAAATGCTGCCGGGACACCATTGTTATTAAATGTTACCCATTTTGAGATGTTTAATTGCTTTATGCATTTTATTTGTGAGGAAGTGCTAGATGACCCCTGATTAAGGATACGCTAACACGCTTAACATCACTGCTGCTGTGAAGGGAGCACTTTGCCCAGATTCACTTCTGCCCAGTTGGAGGTGAGGGGATGGCTCTGATTCCCTGTTAGTGCTGTGGCGCCTGGAATTTCTGGAGTCATTGGCTAGCAAGACTCAGGATGCATTTAGAAAGATCACTCAGATAATAAGCAAGGAAGTCCTACTGAAGTTTGCCAGTCCATACTTCTTGATCTTTACTGCTTGTGATGCTTACCTCCTAAGTGCTTCATGCTTGAATAACTCTTGATAATGGGCATTTCCATCTGTCTCAATTATTTTTCCCGGCTTTGATGAGAGTATCTTCTCAGATGAGCACACGTATGTTAGGGAACCAGGTGCAGGTAAATGTCTAAGCTGTAGTCAGAACCCCTCTTTTTCCTTACGGCTCTCCTCACCTCATCAGGCACCCGGCTCCTGCAGGTGGGTCCCTTCTCGGGTGCTTTCTCATCAGGGAGACTTTTCAAGGGCTAGAGAACTGCTAGTCTAGAGGAGGGGTAGGAAGTAGGAAAGAACAATAAAGGAGTGACAAGGAAAGAGAGGTTGAAGAATAAACTAGAAGAAAGTTATTGCTTGTCACGGGACACAAACAGTGGGAGCAGGAAGAGATGTTTGACTGACCCAGAAATGATCGAGAAAATAAGTAATTTTAAGGAGAAAATTTAAAAATAAAAACCACAAAGGATAACTAGACAGACACACGTTCTCACCGCTCAAGATTACTATCTGTGAACACTGGATCAAATTTGTTTGCACCAACACTTTATTCAAGAGCACGGTTGAACCAAATAACTTAGTCCAACATCTTGCTTCTCTCTGTGTGTTATTACCTATTTGAAAGCATATTAAAGAGAATATCTTAAAGAGTATTGTAAATGTGGGACAGGACTAACAGGAGTATTAGAATTAGAAAAAAGTTCCTAAATGACAGTACTTGTTACTTTTTTTAATATTTAGAACTTGTTCAAGATTTAATAAATATCTTTTCCATTTCTTCACATATCTGGAGTGAAATGTTTCCTATCTGTCAGCAGTTGTATTTTGACTATTTGATACTTCATGAACGATTTTAGACATGAGGTGGTGTTATTTTTATCTACTTAAAAGATGGCCTGTCTGCAGGGTATAGTCCCAGAGACAGGCTGGCTAAGCAAAGGCTGAACATAGGCTGTGCCTATAATGGGAAGGCAGGTGTGTGAAGCCTCTGGAAGATTCTGGTTTGTAGAAGGTGAAGCCACTGAGCTGGTGAAAGGTTAGAGAGAATGACGGGAATCCTGCAGGCACATTAGAGTGGCAGAAGAGGGACTTTTGGAAGAACAGGTATGTAATATAATATTAATTAAGCTGATGGCCATAGGATGTGCATTCAAACCACCTCTCTTCAAAGCTGCTATAAAACTTACTGAAAAAAATATTCAGAGAAAAAATCTGTATTTCTTGTGGCTACTTTTGAGGAGAGACGATTCTTCATGGCAACTAAGGAAAGACTTAAGCTGTCTTTAATAGTGGTTACCACTGAGCCAACCACATGAGACTTTGTGTAGAACTCCTTGATCATGTACAAATGGAAGAACATGTCAAATGGGAATATTTAATGAGTACCCACACCGTGTGGACCCTGCACTAAAATGTTAACTGAATTTCATATCTGATCAAAATTGACACATGCTTTTAACATGGTCCATCTTACACATTGAATAAGATGTTTGTCCCATAATTATTTATTTATTTATTTATTTATTTTTGCAGTTTTTAGCCGGGGCTGGGTTTGAACCCCCACCTCCAGCATATGGGGCCAGCACCCTACTCCTTTGAGCCACAGGCACTGTTTTGTTTCATAATTTTTATATAGTCTGGTTAGGCATAAATATATAAGCATAGCTTTATTATTCCTTGGGTACGGAATTACTCATTTTTTTGGTGTAAAAATGTTTTTTTTATTATGGCATTAGGCAAAATTAATAAATTCTTAATCAGGGAATTTCACTTGTAATTCTCCTTCTGCTGTCCATCTCAAAGGCTGGAGTCACTAAAGATTTACCTTCAAGACAGCCCTTTTACCACGTAGTAAGCAAGAACGATGTGAGATGCAATAGTGCCAGGGAAGCTTCCTCAGCTGCTTGTGATTGAGGAGCTGAGACAGACATCCAAACAGACGATTATGACACAACACAGTCTGTGCAATAACAGAGGAATCTTTAAAAGTGTTATGTGAGCATGGGAAAGGAAAGTTGTGTTTGGATGCACTGCAGGTTAGGAAAGATACTAAATGTTATACAGGCTTATAAGCCAGAACTTTCCTACAAACTTTTATGAAGACTTAAAAAGACTTTCCAGTTATGGTTTAGGGACAGGAGCTATTCTAATAACACAGATATGGTTTGCTAGAATGTGATTATTTTTTGTTTTCTGGTCAGTTAACAAACATTGGCATTCATGTACTAGTTATGGAGCTTGGCACCCAAACTTTGGAATAGAGAGGAGATCAAAGCAATCTGCTCCCAAATGAAGCCAACAAGATATTTCTGCCAAAAGATGATGGCAGTGTTCTAAATGGAATCTTCTTGTGATGGTAAAAATCGTTCTCATTTCCCTTTCCTTTATAGCGTCTTGTTTATCTTTGGTTAATAAATGCAAATGCAAATTACCACCACAGACCTGGCCACCTTAAATGTTTGTTTGCAGAAAATTTCATTTCGGCTATGTATGACCCACATTTATCTCCAGAATGCCTTCACTGTGTTACCTACTTTGTCCACATCTAGATATCACTAACACTTATTTGATTTTCACGGGAGGCCTGTGTTCATTTAGGCAGCTACAATAGTTTCTGTGCTTTCGATTGAATTCTGTAAATTAATCAAGACATTGGGTACAAGCCCAAAGACCTAAAAACCAGTAAATGATTATCCTTTCCAAGTTAAGGCAAAAGAAATCTTAAATAAGGAGAATATTCAGCATGTAGATATTTAAAAGTAAATAGTAGCAGTAAAAATTTTATTTAAAAAAAGGTCAAGGTGTAATGTAGTGTAAGGAGGCTAGAACAGTGGTCCGCAAACTTTTGGGCATCAGGAACGGGTTTCATGGAAGAAGGTTTTCCATGGACTAGGGTGGGGTGGTGGTTTCAGGATGATTCAAGTGTATTACATCTCCTCTCCAGATCATCAGGCTTCTGTAAGGAGCACACAACCTAGATCATGTGTGCAATTAACAGTAGCATTGATGCTCCTATGACAGTCTAGTGTTACTACTTAACTGACAGGAGGCAGAGCTCAGGAGGTGGTATGAACAGTGAGGAGCAGCCATAATACAGATGAAGCTTTGCTCACTGTGCAGCCCAGACCCTAACAGGCTGCAGACCAGTGCTGGTCCATGGCCTGAGAACTGGGGACCACATAGTACAAGGGAACATACTGGCATCTTGGATATAAGATAATGGGGTAGAGAAGAAAATGTCCTTCTGCGGATGTTATCTTCAGACTTGGTTGTTCAACTGTTGCTGCTGCTCCTGATGTTTCTGCTGCTGCTGCTGCTGCTGCTGCTGCTGCTGCTGTTGCTGCTGCTGCTGCTACTGAGGATTTTTGTCTTCTATTAGTATTTGGATTCCTACCTTAGAGAATTCACAGTTTAGCTTCCTTGTTAGGATCCTATGTCATCCTGACGTTGTCAGACTCTAATACCTGTATCTATAGACTGAGCAAGCAAAATTTCCTCAATACCAGGGTGACCCAAACTTTAGCAGGCTGTAGAAATATTTGCGAGTGTTTAACTCAAAATTCAGGTTTCTAAATTTTTGCTTCAAAATTCTGCAGAATTTCCATGGACTGGGGTGGGGTGGTAGTTTGGGGATGATTCACATAGATTACATTTCCACTTCAGATCATCTGGCATTTGTCAGGGGAACACAGCCTAGATCCCTCACACGTGCAGTGTACAGTAGGGCTAGTGTCCCTACCAGCATGTACACTGGGTATGGGGAACCTCTGAACTGGCTTCCCTGTTAATATCACTGGGACATTTTATCTTTATTTATTGCTGACATAAATAAAATAAAATGCTGACATTTTTGGTTTACATTTGCATATGCCATCTGTATTGTTTCTTTTGTAGATTACTACTTGGTGTCCTTTGCCAATTTTCTACTTTCTTTTTACCAATTTATAGAAAATCTTGAAATATATAAATATATATACTTGTGTGTATATATATCATCTTTATATAGACTGTCTCTCTCTACATATATATCTTAACAAGTAGATATTAACTTTGATCTGTTATTTATATTACAAAAATGTTCCCCACGTGTTTCTGGCACTTAATCGTAGATCTGTTTGTGTTGGGGAAGCGAAGTGTGTATGATAAGCAGGTTGTAAAACACAGTGATTCTTGGCCCCCTGATCTGTGGCATATTTTACTGCTTAGAGAGGGAGAGCTAAAACACTTGGTTTCAGCAAGATTATGTGTTTGAAATATTAAACGAATTTAAACTAATTTTTTCCAGCCAATTTATGTTCCCCTCTCTTTCTCTGTCTTCAATTCAAGGCGAGAAGTCATTCCAGACTCATTGCTGTACACAAGGAATGTTTTGGCAGGGAGGGAACCAAGATGGCCAGCTAGAGACAGGGCTTGTCAGACCGTTCTGACTGGAGTGAGGAAAGCTGGACTGAGGAGAGTGGACAACCACTGTGGCTCGGGTCTGGATCACAGAGAGAGACAACAGAGGGGTTCTGAAATCCTACCTCACCCTGCAAGAGAGTGCCAGGAGAGATCAGAGAGCTAGCTTTCTTATCCCAGATGCTTTTTCCTCTGCACTGTCTCCATTCCTGGCCTCCCAGAAGGTAATTTTGGCTCAAGCTTGTAGCCACAGTCCCTCTCCTCCAGAGTGCTCACTTTTGAGAAGCCTATTTCTATGTGGTAGAGTGCATTACTGGCTGAGCATGGAGCCACACTGAGCGTGGAGCCACCTTAGTCTATGAGATTTCTGCTGCCAGCAATTTGTGGGGTTGTCTGCTATGACTTGGAAACATGGGCAGGACCCAGTGCTCCTTGGATACTGAGAAATGCATGGAGACCCCTGCCCCGCCCCCTTAGCAACTGTAGAAGTGTTCTGTGCTGAGAGGCCCATCTATCTGTCTGTCCACAGCAGGGGCATGATCCTGGGTGATGGAGCCTGCCTCTGAGAGCAGAGACCCCACAGTCTGTGATAGTCCTGCTTACTGGTGTTTCATGGGATCACCTGCTGGTGACTCAGACAGGAGGGCCAAACCTGGATGCCCTCTAAACACAAGAGTGGCACAAGGAGACCAGACTGGAGGTCATAGTTCCAGACTCAGGTAGGGAGAGAGCCATTGCAGTCACATGCAGTGGGAGGGGGTGGAGAGGAATAGATGTCTGTGAGCATGCCCATCCCCAACCCCACTGGAGAACCACCATATTGGATAAGGGTGTGGAACTTGGAGCAAATTGGCTGGGTTCCTGGTTTCTGTAACAACCAAATGCCCCAGCAGCAGGTTGAATGGTGGCAGGCCCCCTACTCACTGCAATAGGAAGTGCAGCTTGAACGGAGAAACTCCTGAGCTGCCACATCTTCCTTGGTGGGAAAGTGCCCTTTGTAGAGGTCCTGAGGACATAGAGGCCTCCCTTCCTCCCCAAGGGGTCTGGTCATGGAATGAGGTTACACAACTGGTGGTCCCCTATCTTTGAAAAGACAAAGTTGACAGATCTCTGGCTAGATTAATCAGAAGCAGAAAAGAAAAGACTCTTATAATCTGAATCAGAAATGAAAATGGAGAAATCACAGCTGATACCATGTAAATACAAAATGTCATCTTTAAATACTATAAAAATCTCTAGGGGTATAAACTTGAAAGTGTAGAGGACAAGGACAAATACTTGGAAACTCACAAGCTCCCTAAGCTTAGTCAGGAAGAAATGGAACTGCTGAACAGACAAATATCTAGTACTGAAACTGAAACAGCAATAAAAAGTTTTCCAACACAAAAGTTCCAGACCTAATGGCTTCACACTCAAATTTTACTGGCCTACAAAATTATTCCATACCTCAAGGAAGAAAGAATCCTCCCTAATTCATACTATGATGCCAGGATCACCTTGACACCATAGCCAGGAAATGATGCAACAACAAAAAGAAAACTACAGACCAATATCTCTTATAAATATAGATGCAAAAATTCTCAGTAAAATTCTAGCAAACCAAATTTAGCTGTACATTCATAAAACAATCCATCATGATCAAGTGAACTTCATCTCAGGGAGGCAAGGGTGGTTCAACATATGCAAATGTATTAATGGAATTCACCACATAAATAAAAACTAAAACACAGACCTTATGATCCTACCAATAGATAACAGAAGAGCATTTGACAAAAGCAGCATCCTTTTATGATAAGTATGCTTAGCAAAATAGGCATAGATAGTATTACAACTTAATTATAAATTTTATAATTTGGATTGCCTCCAAATTATAAAAGCCGTGTGTGGCAAACTAATGAGAAGCCCATGGCCAGGATTATACTGATTGGGGAGAATTCAGCTTAGAACTGGAACCAGACAAAATTGCACATCATCACCACTCCTAATCAACATAGTGCTGGAAGTCCTAGCTAGTATAATCATACGAGAGAGGGAAACCAAAGGTATACAAATGGGGAAAGAAGAGGTCAAATTATTGCTCTTTACTGACAAAATAATCTTACAGGGTCTGATAATTTAGTTTGAGAATTTGCCACCATGATCTTATGCTGGCAGCACTGTACAAACAAATCAGTTAGGTTTCATAACCTTGGTATATGAAAGTTTTATAGCTCTGTTCATGTCAATGTGTGATGGTGTTGCTGAATGGCATTCATTATTGTCTCATGTTTTTTTGTGTGCCATTGCAAGTATATCAGAGATTGAATATGAGAAACAAACATTACATTTCTTGTTAAACTTGGCAAGATTGGAAGTGAAATCAGGGATGTGTTAGTCTAAGTTTATGGGGAAGAGACCATGAAGAAAACAGCAGTGTACAAATACTTAACAAAATAGGCATAGATAGTATTAACTATTAATTAAATTATAATACTATCTATGCCTATTTCTGAGGGACCAGAAAGCATTCCGAATGAAGAGAGATCAGGGCAGCCAGTAATGAGTAGAACTGACAAAAATATTGCAAAATTTCATCAAATTGACTGACTGATAAAAGCATAGCAGACCAAGTAAACATTGATAGACAAGCAGTTAGAAAAACCTTAACTGAAAACGATGGCGTAAGAAAAGTATAGATTTTTCATCATGACAACGCACCGGTTCACGTGACACTGTGAGTTTTTAGCCAGTAGACAAATAACTGTATTGGAACATGCTCCCTACTCACCTGCCCCAGCCCCCAGTTACTTTTTTCTTTACCCAAAGATAAAAGAAATCTTGAAAGGAAGATAATTTGATAACATTCAGAACATCAAGAGTAATACCACAACAGTTTTGGTGGCCATTCCAGAAAAAGAGTTTCAAAATTGCTTTAAAGGGTAGACTAGGTACTGGCATTGGTGTGTAGCTTCCCAAAAGGAGTACTTCAAAGGTGAAGATAGTGCTATTTAGCAATGAGGTACACATATGCAGCACTTTTTCTGGGATGAGTTCATGAACTGAATTGTCAGACCTCATATATGTAAAAAATGGCAAAGATTGTACCAAGTGTCTCCTGGGATTAATAAATAAATTTAGCAAAATCTCATGTAACAAAATCACTTTATACAAATCAGTAGCATTCATATACTCCCAAAACAGTCCAGCAAGAATAAAATCAGACTAAATACCTTTCACAATAGCAAAAAGGAAAATAAAATTCAGAGGGATATATTTAACCAAGGAGGAGAAACTACAGAGAGAACTATGAAACACTAAGGAAGGAAATTTCAAAAAAACATGTCATGTCATGGATTGTCAGAATCAACATTGATCAATTGCCTATACCATTCAAAGTGATCTACTGATTCAATGCAAACCCCATTAAAATACAAATGTCACTATTTGTGGATCTAGGAAAAATAATTCTACCCTTTTATGGATCCAGAAAAGATACTGAATCACTAAAGCATCCTTAAGCAATAAGTACAAATCATTTTGTGACACTTCAAGCTATATTACAAGGCTATTGTAACCAAAACAGCATGGTATTGGCACAAAAATAGACATAAACCTATGGATTAGAACAGAAAACACAGATATAAAACCATCCTTTTATAGCCATCTGACCTTTGATAAGGCAAATGAAAACATACCCTGGAGAAAAGAATCCTTACTCAATAAATGGTGCTGGGAAAATTGGATAGCCACATGTAGAAGACTGAAACAGGCACCACACTTCTCATCACTCATAAAAGTTAATTCATGATGGATAACAGACTTAAACCTAAGACATAAAACTATAAGAATTCTGGAAGAAAATATTGGAAAAACTCTTGTAGATATCAACCTAAGCAAAGAATTTATGAAGAAGACTCCAAAGGCAATCATAGCAAAAACAAAAATTAACAAATGTGTCTTGATTAAGGTGCTTCTGTACAGCCAAGAAAACAATAGAGGGAAGAGACAACCTACAGGATGGGGGGAAATATTTATATACTCTACATCTGACACAGGGCTGATAACCAGAATCTATAAAGAACTCAAACAAATCACCAAGGAAAAAGTCAAACAACCTCATAAAAAAGGTGAGCAAAAGACATGAACAGAAACTTTAAAAATTTTTCAGGTTAATATAAGTAGACACACAGTTAGGTTGCATTGCTGTGTTTGTTAGGTAAAGTCCACGTTGCAGTTGAGCCCTTCGCCGAGGAGATGTGCCATACACACCTGCATTGTATTAGGTGAGAGCTTACCACACCACTCTCCCCTTTCCCCTTCTTGAATTTAGATGTGTTTTTCTCTTGTGTTTTCCTGTAGCCGTTCATCTACTAATTTCAAATATTGAATTCAATGGATGCTTGCTTTTCCATTCTTATGACACTTTACTTAGGAGGATGTTATCCAAATCCTTGCAGGTAAATACAAAAGATGTGACGTTTCCATCTTTATGGCTGAAAAGTACTCTAAATATCCACCATTTATTTATGCATTAATGGGTTGATGGGCACTTGGGTTGTTTCCACATCTTTGAGATTGTGAATTGAGCTGCAGTAAACATTCAAGTGCAAATGTCCTTATAATAAAAATTTTAAAAACACAAGCTTTTCAAAATGAGATAGACAGACTAATGGCCAATAAACATATGAAAAAGTGCTCAGTGGGCCTAATAATCAGGGAAATGCAAATCAAAGCCACAAAGAGATATTACCTAACTCCAGTGAAAATGGCTTTGGTCACTAAAGTCCCCAAACAACAGCTGCTAGCATGAATATGGAAAGAAAGAAACACTTATACACTGCTGCTGGGACTGCGGATTAGTACAACCTATATGAAAATTAGTACAGAGATGCCTCCAAGAACTAAAAAGTAGACCTGCCATTTGATCCTGCAACTTCACTGCTAGAGATTTATCCAGAGTAATAAAAGATATTCTATCAAAAAGATACTTGCTGTCAAATGTTTATTGCAGCGTAATTCATAATCACAAAGATGTGGAATCAATCCAAATGCCCATTGGTTCATTAGTGGACTGATAAAATGTGGTATATGTATGCCCTGGAGTACTACTCAGCCATAAAAAATGGTGAACTAATACCTTTTATAAAATCCTGGATGGAACAAGAGACAATTGTTCTGAGTGAAGGATCACAACAATGGAAAAGGAAGCACTTCATGCACCCACCATTAAATTGGAACTAATCATTCAACACCCATGGGCCACATGGAAATAAAGCTCAATGGAAAGCAAGCAGGTGGGGGGGGGCAGGTGAGGAGGGGTAAATTCACACCTATCAAGTACAGTGCACCGTAGCCAGGTGAGGGACACACTTAACTTTGATTCAAACTGTACAAAAGCAATTAATGTAACCAAAACATTTGTACCTTCATAATATTCTGCAAATAAAATAAAAATGTTATTATAAATAAAAAAAGAATGTATTGGCAAAAAGCAGCAGAGGAAGGGCTATTTCTGGCTTTAAGTTTCAAGAGTTCAGGCCCTTCCAGTAAGAGCAAGGACTCAGGGCAGCAAACACTAAATGTGATATAAAAATATTATGAATCAGCTTTTTGTCTTCAAATTTTAGAGGGGAGAAACAGTATTCCTTTGAGAGGAAAACCAAGGGTTCTTAGGCACCAGGAGGCTGCCTGTGAAAAGTAGCAGCCCCTTGTCCCTTTCTTCCCCTGGGATGTGTGTGGGAACAGCCTCCAGCAGGCTGGGGAGGTTGGAAAGAAGGGCAACTGTGGCCCATTTTCTTAGTTTATTTTTCTGTAGATCCCTAGGGTAGAGCCAGGCCCTCAGAAATAGTTTCTATGATGTGCCTAGGAACACAAGACCCCACATAGCTTCATATACTTTCTAATTTCCCAATGTGGTAGAGGGACAGAATGTTCCTTTTATGCTTGAGAGTTGAGAAAAAATAGCAGAGGTTGACACTGGATCTGTAACAATTATAGACAGAAATAAAAAATGACTCGATGGCTAACTGCATGCAACAACAGCTGGGTATCCAGACCACTTGCACTTCCTTCATCCCATATCTTATGTATGTGCAAATTTGACCCTCTGGGGCAGGGGTCCTCAAACTTTTTAAATAGGGGGCCAGTTCACTGTCCCTCAGACTGTTGGAGGGCCAGATTGCAGGTCTGGGATGAGTCGGCTGCTAAACAGGACAGGCAGGGCAGCAAAAACACCCAGCAGGCCGGATAAATGTCTTCAGCGGGCCACATGTGGCCCATGGGTCATAGTTTGAGGACCCCTGCTCTGAGGGATGCAGAGCCAACCTCAGGGAAAAGGCTGAAGGAAGAACCAAAGCATAAATTAAATAGATTTTTGAAAAATAGGACAAGATACTTTGTACACACCCATTTTGTGTACAGTGCTTACCCTGCTAAGATATCGCCTTGGAATTGCAGTGGAAGCCAGGTGCAGACAGTACTCACCTCTCATAGAAGTACTCCAGGAGCTGGGAGCCAGGTGCAGACAGTACTCACCTCTCATAGAAGTACTCCAGAAGCTGGGAGCCAGGTGCAGACAGTACTCACCTCTCGTGGCAGTACTCCAGAAGCTGGGAGCCAGGTGCAGAAATTACTCACCTCTCATAGCAGAACCCCAGAAGCTGGGAGCCAGGTGCAGATAGTATTCACCTCTCGTGGCAGTACTCCAGAAGCTGGGGGCCAGGTGCAGATAGTACTCACCTCTCGTGGCAGTACTCCCGGAGCTGGAAGCCAGGTGCAGACAGTACTCACCTCTCATAGCAGAACCCCAGAAGCTGGGAGCCAGG
>NW_003852430.1:14938132-14953018 GCF_000181295.1 Otolemur garnettii
CACCTCTCGTGGCAGTACTCCAGGAGCTGGAAGCCAGGTGCAGACAGTACTCACCTCTCATAGCAGAACCCCAGAAGCTGGGAGCCAGGTGCAGAAATTACTCACCTCTCATGGCAGTACTCCCGGAGCTGGGAGCCAGGTGCAGACAGTACTCACCTCTCATGGCAGTACTCCCGGAGCTGGAAGCCAGGTGCAGAAATTACTCACCTCTCATAGCAGAACCCCAGGAGCTGGGAGCCAGGTGCAGACAGTACTCACCTCTCGTGGCAGTACTCCAGGAGCTGGAAGCCAGGTGCAGACAGTACTCACTTCTCATGGCAGTACTCCCGGAGCTGGAAGCCAGGTGCAGAAATTACTCACTTCTCATAGCAGAACCCCAGAAGCTGGGAGCCAGGTGCAGACAGTACTCAGTTCTCATAGCAGTACTCCAGGAGCTGGAAGCCAGGTGCAGACAGTACTCACCTCTCATGGCCAGCCATACAGCAGAAGCTGGGATTCTTGATTCCCCTCCAATTCTCTGCCAGTCTCCAAACAGATCTGTGGCAGTTGCATCACTGAAGTCCTCTCTTTCCGATCACCAGTGTGAAAGGGGGCAGGGTGAGGTGTTCAGGATAGGATATCATCGCCCTTTGCCGTGAGGCTTCATCTGCTCTCTCAGTCCCATATATGACCCTGTGAAGTCTGCTGAGTATTCACAGAGTGAGTAGCTGAATCCCTTACTGCACCTTCTTTCGTCTTGGTCTGCCTTTTTCTTGGTTCCCTTTCACTGGGTCTAATAATTCCCTAGGCAGGTTCAGTTTAGTTGCCTTAACTTCCTCACCACGGGGCTAGCTCTGCAGTCCTAACCTCGGGCCACCTTTCCCGAGCTTAGATCAGAGCATAGAGAATGTTTTCTTCAAAGGGCCAGAGGGTAAATATTTCTAGCCTTGGGCTACACAGTCTCTTTGTTTGCCAGCTCCTACCTTAAGTAGTGTCTCCAACTTTTTGTCTAACAGTCTACTCATTGGAAATCAGGATTTGAACTATGGTGAGGGAAATCCAATCTTTTTTTATCTCCGAACAAGATGCTGGAATGACCTTGCAGAACACCACCCGACTATCGGGGCTATTTAAGATTGAAGACTCTCCAAACTTTAAGAAGTGGACTAATCTCTGGTCTTAGCTACGGGAGTCAGACAACCACATTAGTAGGAAATAAAATTATCACACATGTAATAGATTCATTCCTAATCTGCCTAGGTAGGCACGAGGATGTGTTCTCTCTTGGGGTGTGAGCACAAGGGTGATGGGCTGGGGTTATACCTCATTTCTGATGTATGGAGAGTCCTGTTGGTAAAGGCTGAGCCCTTTGCTGTGTGTGATCCTCTTGGGTCCTGATGAATTTTTTTTTTTTTTAAATCCTTGGGTAGAGTACCATGGCGTCATAGCTCACAGCAACCTCAAACTTTTGGGCTCAAGTGATTCACTTGCCTCTGCCTCCAGGATAGCTGGAACTATAGGCACCAAGATGGGGTCTCACCCTTCAGGCTGGTCTTGAACTCCTGAGCTCAAGCAGTCCATCCATCTCGGCCTCCCAGAGTGCCGGGATTACAGGTGTGAGCCACCATGCCCCGCCTGATGATTATTAAGGTTGGGTCTGGAAGCTTAGCATGGCCACATCCAGTGCCTTTCTGGGCCACCTTTCTCTTAACCTTAAGCTCTCAGAGAGAAACAGTAAATGTCACAGCTCTTCTCAGTTGTGCTGAGGGAACAGATGAGGAAGTTCACCTTTTACAGGTCTGGGGGTGGAGGGGGGTGCTTCCATCATGGTCACTGATTTTCTGGCAGAAGATGGCCTGCAGCCAAGAGAGCCTGAAAGCAGCTGAGGGGCTTGCCTGGAGCAAGTGGGGGCTAGTGGCTTCAGAAACTCCCAAAACAGCTCTAGGAACTCTGTAAGCAGCATGAACTTTTAACACATACATCGTCCAGGAGGTGCGTTATAATTGGAATATAAAAAGAAGTACAAGCTTATTTCATATACAGCAGCTGATGAGGCCATGGAAATAGGTCAAAACTAATTTTTAAACCCCATGCGTGTACTTGTTGATATACATATATTGTATTATAATGTTGTTTTGTTGTGTACATCTTATGGTTAATTTTATTTCTGAATATTCTCCAAATACCTAGGAAGATTCAAACTTTTCACGGTTATAATTTGTCTAACTATCTTTGTGAGTAAAGCCTAGTCTGCGTTTTTAAAAATGGTTTCTTTGAGATAGATTCCTAGAAAGAGATTTGCTGAGTCAAATTACATGAGCATTTTTAAGTTTCCTGGAATACACTTAAATTTTGTTTCTAATAGAGTGTGAAAGTGAAGTCTCATTTAGCCTTCCTCAACACTGGGTATTTGGAGAGATCATTGCTAATTTGATAGATACTTTAATTGTATTTATTTGATTACTAATTAAGTTGAATACTTTGCGTGTTTATTAACCATTTGTATGTTATTTACTTTTCGAATTGGCAAGCATCATTAGCTTATTTCCCTAGGTGAGGAAGCAAAGCTCTGAACACTGGAGTCCAATAGCTGGAGAGTCTTAGACCTGAGACTTCAGCCTGGATTCTGGTTCTCATTCAGTGCTCATTCTATGGTTCAGTAATATCCCAGAAGAAAAGGAAATAGGGCTTTCTGAGTTTTCTATTTCTGATTCTCTATCAAAGTATTCTTTTTTTTTTTTTTATTAATTCCTGGAAATTGCAACTGACACCCAAAATCTCAAGAGAAATTCATTTAAGAGCCTCCAAAGCCTCATTCAAAGATGAAGGTCAACAGAGACAAAGTAGGCACAATTTCAATCTGTTTTAATGAATCAAGACTGATGAAATGAATTCCCTTTTGTAAAGAAAAAAAAAAGGGTACTGTGATTTCCTTTCAAAAGAAGGTTTTATTTAGTCTTTGATTCCACAAAAGAGAACATAATATTTCAAGGACAAAATTCACCCTTCTCCAGATATAGAAGCATTTCCTCATTCAGAATCCATACTTATTTTCTATTAAGGTTTAGATTTGTAAAAAGTAGGATTGAGGTGTTGGGAAGAAAGGTGGGAGAGATGACTAAGAAAATCCTGCAGCAAAAGCCAAAACGTCTTTAGTGAAGTTGATCCTTTCTCTCGAGGCTCTGCCCTTTTCAGCCATAAAGGTCTGTTCAGACTCTTATTTCTTCTTCTGTCCCAACCTCTGATATCCCTCCAGGCTGTAACTATTGCTTCCCAATTTGAATTTTTCCTTGTTTTTTTAATAAATTTTCTTGTGCGTATTTAAGGCACGCCACACACTGTTTGGGGATCCACAGAGATAATAAAATATTTACTATCATTAAGCAAATTAACATATCCATCTTCTCACATAGCAGCCCAAGTTTTTTTCATATTTCTCCTTATGAAGAATCCTTTTCAAGCCAATCCTGAACTGGGGTTGCTACAGGTGGGGTGGTTTCCTAGCCTGCTCACTCAGTGTTGATGACAAAACCCCACTTCTACCAGATACTGGTGCTGACGTCCCCATTGTCCTGAGCTTCTGAATTTCTCAGGCATCTTTGCCTCTCCCAGTGGCACACATTTCCTATCCATCATCTTTTTCTGCTGTGAATCTTTCTCTGAGAACTTCATTTTTAGTCCAAGTAGGAAGGCTTGGGGGTATGTGAGTGGATCTTCACTGTAGATATGACCTGGATTACAGGACTTTGGGATCCTGACCAGGAGGAAGAGGTACTGAGAGTATTGCCTAGAAAGAGGGGCCAGGACCTTCCTCAAGTCCACATCTACTTTGAACCTTGTGTGAAAATAGCCAATGGCCTCTGAGACCCATATGTGGGCTAAACCTTTCTCCAAAGGCTGTAACAAGTTGGAAATTTGGAATTAGTCCTAACTAAGTGATAAACAATGACTTGTTGAAGATCCAAATACTTGGAAAGGTATCATTCAACTATCTCTTAATCATGAATAGCATTTGCTATAAGCAACTATGTTACTTCCATGGCCTGGTGGCATGGTTAATAGTGTCTTTAAGGGTTTGACATGGGTACAAATATTATAACTAATTCCTATTTTGTGGGACAAATTATTTTCTATTTACTATTGAAGATCATCTTTAAGTACTAATAAAACAGAAATTCTTCAAAAGCAAAACCCTGAATTATTAATTGGTAGATTTGACCAATATTTCACTATTGTGTGCTTTCTTGGTTTAAAAACCAAAACTTAGAATTCGTAGTATGAATTCTCCAACTAGTTTATGCCTTGCAATGGTAAACAAATGCCCCAAACCCTAATTCTGGTAAGTATCAACTCAGGGGTTTTTTGTTGTTGTTTTTATTGTCATTGGTTTGTTTGTTTCTTATTAGTTTCTCTTATATCATGAAATTTTATTTTAAAGCAAAAGTTTAGATGATCTATCTAGTTGATCAAATTATTTTCTTGAATATATTTCTCTCCTTAATAGTAGAATTTTAATAGTATATAAATCAAAGTATGTGAAAATAAAGATTACAGAATATGGAGTGACTTTGGAGTTAAAGCTAGAAGTATTAGCCCTCTGAATTTCATTTTAGTTATTCAGAAACAAAGGACAAAAATGAGATATTAGTTCCAGTTACTATTATCTTTCTATTAGTTCAAACAGGAAAAATTATCCAAAATACTTTGGATACTTTGGAAAACAGTTTTCTTTAACTTAAACTTCATATTGAAAAAAATGTTTAATATGATTTGCTGCTTCATGTCATCTTTAAGATTAAAATGTTTAATATAGTAGTAATATTCTTCAACTGAAAATAATAAAACTGTATCTTAAACATTTGTAGAGAGACATCTAGAGCTTTCAATTGCATGTATTACAAATATCTATAGTTGAAATGTTATCCAACTGTATGAGAACACATTGGAAGTATATCTTTTGTTGTTGCAGTCAATAAAGCTATGTGATTTGGGTTTAATTGAAATTAGATTAGCAAAGTTCTTCATGAACGCTTATATTTCTTAATTTTGCAGTAGCATCAATTTAAGAACTTCTGAGGATTCTCTACTTATTGGTGTCTTGCCTAATTCTTTAACTTAAACAACAAATATTGATTCATAATTAAGAAAACAAGTCCTGAAGGTTTTAACTGGTAATGAGAAGACAGGAAATAATTTCATTGCTATTTAATAGAAAAATAATAATGAAACATCCTTGCTGCAGGAGACCTTAAAAATCATGAAGGGAGGAGCAGTAAGAGGGATCACAGCCTGGGACTTATTTGGGATAGAGCAGACCAAGGGGCAAATCCCATGAGCCAGTCATCATCAGCTGTGTTACCTTCGGAAGCTCACCTAACACTCTGAGACTGTTTCACAATTTGTAGAACAGAGAGAGTAATAGTCTCCTCCTGAAGGGATTTAGTGAACATTACATATGATAATGAATGTAAAGATTTAGCATTGGGTGTGAGCTAAAGTAAATACTCAATTCCTTTTTGGTTTTATCATCACCGTACCCATATTATAATTGAGTCTACCTCTTGCATTTTATTAATTGAGGTATTTGGGGTCCAGGGAGTAAATGACAAGCCCACAATATTTCAGCTTATCTTTCTCATTCTATCTAGATTTATAGACTCTAACTTGGTTATCTAACTGAAATAAGAATTCAAACCTGAATATTGGAGTTTCCAAACTTTCCTTAACATCCCTCTCACTCCAGAAAAATAAAGATAAGGATGCTAAACACTGTAGGAGGGAAAACTCAATTCATATTCCCACAAAGCAAAGTAGAGCCTCAGAAATATAGACTTGTAATACATACAAGAAAGAAATCATATGCATCCTGTGTTTATTTGCCATGTTACTGTAAAACGCCTAATCCCTAATGATCACATGGATGCCTTTGTGCTTATTTGTATGCGTGGTCTCCTCTAGAGACGTCTAAGGGACAGTCAGACCTGACAATTGTCCAGCGGTTGGAATGCCTGTGTTCTGTTTCTGGGCCACGTGACAAGAAGAAAATCTGCCCCATTTGCTTACGTGTGTGACGAATGATAGTGTTTACCTCCTAGTGTTAGTTCAACACTTTTCAGGGTATAAATAGGGATTTTAAACTCTAAACGTTATACAATCAAGGGGGATTAGCAAACAAACTTTAAAACCCAGTAGGTAGCAGGTAATTATTAAAGTTTATATGAAAACATGTTCCAGGTACCACGATGAAAGGAATGCATAGATTTTAGAGTGAAGTGGAAAAGATATCAATTCATTTGAACATTTTATTTTAGCCCGTTGTACCTTGATAGTGTTGTAATTTAAGACCAATTTTGTTCCTATAATTGCATGGCATTTTATTTGCAGTTACGATCTTCCAAATAATTTTATGTTTTGATTTGAACTCAACAATAGAATTTATATTTAAACATTAACCAATTTAAAAGAAACTCTTATTTATAGCATTTAAACATTTGGTCATACCTCTTCTTTCTAAGCTGATAATTTTGAAGACAAAGAGGGAAAAAAAGAAATTATGTCTGGCTCTTAAGTTGGAGATATGGAAGAATGGGATAGGTAATGCAGATCAGAAAAATGAGAGAAGATTTAGCAGGACAAATCACATCCTTAATCTTTCTGGTGATGTTGAACTTGAATTTGTCATTAGTCATTGGGATGAATGCAGTTAGATTCCAAAGCCCAAATTGTCGTGATTATTTCCTATGCAGACGACAGTTTGTGATGAGATGAAATCATCTTAGAACAAAGGACAATAGGAAAGGCCAGAGACTGAGGAAAGGAAACGTCATTATTGTATTATTTTCAAGTGATGCTGTGAGGTGTGAGAAGACAACCAGCAGAGAATGTAATCATGGAATCCAGGGCAGTAGCAAGAACGTGGAGGCTGATGGATTATGGGAATAGAGGAAGGGAAAGGAAGCAGAGTGAGGAGAGAAAGAGAAAGATGCACACTATGTGGAGGGCACGCGCCATACACAGAAATGTAGCCATGTCGTAGCATCAGTGGATTCATCCAGTTATGATCAAAGAGAAGGTTCTCCTTGGGAAGAGATGAAACCCAGGAAGTAGGTATTGGAGAGTAAAGAGGATACAAAAGACTTCCTAAGACAAATTTTAATTTGTTGCCCATTTGACTAATGTCAGTAATTTTTATTAGTATGTGTAAGATACCCTAAGAGCCAGAAGACAAAATCTACATCTGAAATTCTATTTCCATCATTTTCTAAAGACATTTCTTAAGGAATATATTTAGATAATACAATGTGTGTTTATGTGTATGAATTTTAAAGCTGTTAACGTTTGTACAAGGGCTACAATCTTAATGGAATGTGCTAAACCAACTTCATCAAAATATTTTACATGTAACAAGAACAAATTATATAATAGCATCAGTCTTAACAGAAATAAGAAGTGCCTTGTGCTTTTAAGGTGTTAATTGCTATATTCAGCAAAATCATAGCACTGATTTGGGGATAATTTCCAACTAGATTATTAAAATACCAGGCTACAGGAAAATGGCCCCCAAATAAGAAAGATGATCTAATTCAAAGCACTATAATTTCAATATGAATTTTGAAAATACAACCTCTCAACATTTCAGTTTACAGATGATACCAGTAAATAAAACAATGTTAGTAAAAATACAACACAAATATCTAATGAATGGAATTTGCAAAGTGGTTTTTATATTTTACAACATATACATCATCAAGAAAATTGTTTTTCTCATCACCTACTTGAAATAAACATATCAAAAAATGTTAATTTATAATAGTGAAGACAGTGTAAAAAACTGTGAAGTTTTACAGAATGAAAGAAAGTCGTAACTCAACATACTGCCATTTATTGATATGCTCACTTTCAACACGTGTGGAATGAAAAGCTACTAGTAGCCAGGCTCTGTTCCACATCCTGGGTAGAGCACTGAACAACACAGGCAAAAGTCCATCATCTTGTGTTGAAAACATTTTGGTGAGAAGATACATACAGTAAGCCAACAAATGTATATGTCAGTTGGCTGTAAGGATTAGGAGTAAAGTTAGCAGAATAAGGAGGTGAGTAGTGTGCAGAAGGGTGGCTAGGGAAGACCTCCCTGATAGAGGATATTTGAAGAGAAACATGTGGTTGTCTGGAAGAACATACCATCCAGAGAGGGAGCAGGAGCATGTCTGGAACATTCAGTGAGTGTGAGGGGCCAGAGTAATGGGGATACACTGAGAACGGTGCAGGGTGGAGGAAGAGCTAAGGGGAGATTCATGGAGGGAGAGGCATCATGGACAGCCGTAGAAGCCACTGTAGTGGTGGGGGAACTACTTGGAGGAAGACCAGAAGCTATTGAAGAGTTCTGAATAGAGGAGTGGCATGATCTGATTTATTTTTTTAAAAGATTATTTTGGCTCTGTGTGGAACACAGATTGCAGGGAGTGAGAAGTAGAAAGACCAGTTATAGTAATGAGATGAATGCTAGCTAGCAGTGATTTGGAGCAGAATGGTGGGACAAAGATGATAAGAAGTCATAGTCAAGACTGCTTTTGAACATAGAGCCTATAGGATTCGCTAAATGACTAGGTAAGGTCAAAGAGAAAGTGGAATGAGTTAAGGTTGACTTCAAATTTAGGGCCTGAAAAGCCAGGTGAAGCATAGAATCACATACTGATAAAGAGAACACCCACGTAAAGGGTAATGTTTTGTGGTGAGGTGAGAGTGGCCAGGAGTATAGCTTTGAGTGTGCTAAGTTTCCGATGCGTATTGGCTAGAGTTCAGACGAAAGGTCTTGAGTGGAGATTTAATTTATGGAGAGTTTGGCATTACAGAGGATATTTAAAGTATCAGGACTGGAAGCATCATTCCAACTGTGTACAGTGCAGTTGAAGAATAGAAGCTGGGCTGATCCTTACAGGACCCCAAGGAGGCTCTCCAACATTCAAAATTTGAGAAGGAAGGAGGGTCCAGTAAATGAGGACTAGCAGGAATAGCCAAGGTGAGGAAAGTGTTCAAAGCAGATGTGATGGCCTGTTATCAGAGGATCATTGCATTTGGCAGCATGGAGGTGAGCGAGGATCTTGACAAGAGGAGATTAGGTGGAGCAGTGGTGATAAGAGCATCACTGGAGAACACTGCAGAGATGACAGACAGCCTGAGTAGGAGTGCAGATAGAGAGAAGTAAACTCTTTCCAGAGTTTGGCTGTACAAGGAGGCAGAAAGGAGGACAGATTTTTAGAGGAGGATCTAGGAGAATTTGAGTTTAAATATCATCTCAAAACATTTTTTAATACCTCAGATAATGCATATGATTGGGAGTGATAATATAAGAAACCCTGTAATATTATTTTCAGGTATTCCAGGTGCTTCATTTGCATTTCTGAAAATAAATTCATGTTTTTATGCACACAATTACACTTAAAATTCACTGTGGAAAGCTTGCCCAAGCCCTGAAACACTGACAGCTCTGCTATCTTTTTTCATCCAAATCTCTTATGATCTTTGAATCTAAATATTATATACACTTTCCCTTGCTAAAGGTAGTTATTTCATTTATATTCAAAAGGTACAATTCAGAACATTTTTAAACCATGAAAATTGTGTTAGACATTGTAAGCTGTCTTCCCAGAAGCCATATCCCGTCTTCCTTTTTAATAGAAATCCAATTTTGTATTGAATGGCAACCTGTTTTGCTCTCAACAGTGAAAATTCCACTCAGCTTTGCCAGATACCATGTCTGTAGCTGTGGCAGCTGTCTTGCAATCATGAGGGGAAAAAAAGCAATAAGCTGAGTTTAGCAGAGGAGAAGGTTAGTAAGAATCTTCATCTTTGATAATATTGCTAAACTCCTACACTAAATCTGTAAGCTCTTACCAGTTACATTAGGTATAAGATAATTAAATATCTTCATTGATAAAGCCATGATTACTTAGGTATTGCTGTTACTTGCAGCTGAAAACATTCATAGCTGACAAAATGTTAAATTTAATTGGCGAGTAGAAATCACGGGTGGAAGAAACTTAGGTTTCTCATGGAAGAACATTCTTTATTCCTATTGTGGTGCTTTCATCTAAAGGTGTCTATGAAGGTGTTGTTAGTGATAACAATATCAACAACAATAATAGCTAAAATGCAGATAGTACTTACTATATTCCTAGCACTGTTCTAAGTACTTTAACTATATTATTCATTTAATCCAACAAGGTTAGTACTACTACGTTTCCCATTGTACCAAGGAGAAAACTGAGCACAGAGAAATTAAGACGCTCCCTAAATCTACACAACTAATTATTAGCAGATTAGAAGCTGTGATATCTGCTCTCAGAGTCTGTACTCAGATGGTCAAATCTCCCCAGGGCTGTGGGGCGGGGTCTCTGCTGGCCCTGCCCTTTAACACCTGTCTTAGTACTTCCTTCTGTCACCCTATGGTTAACAAGTACTGATTATCTTAGTTTACTCATTTTCTTATCAGTGTGTCTTAGTCATCTTATTTCAATTGTAGGATTAGACAAAGTCTTTATTTTCCAGGAGAAAGGGGGTTGCATGCCTCCAGTGTCCTCTCGTCTGGTATTTTGGGCTGATCCACAATCTTGCAACACGCTCTTGAGCTGTCTTTCCACTTGGCAGTTTTGTGTGATTATCAGTGCTGATCATTCTTCCCTTTTCTTGATGAAAGTCTTGTTTCCTGGAATGATACAAGTTATCTTTGTCCACCTGCACTGCTAACATAGATTGCCAGTAAACAGTAGGATATATATGGCCAAAACAAAATAGAATGTCTCCATATAGCCATAGCAATTAATTAACTGCTTCATGGACAACTACTAAATAGGATATATATGTTTGTAGGTATAATATGAATTACCTGGCTATACATACTATACAGACTGATTGTACTTTCAGTTAATTTTTACAAATCCCTATGCCATATTTTTAGCCTCTGTTTTATAAATGCTCAAAAAGTCCAATTCATTGGTACAACATTGTCAGTAAGTGGCTGTTTCATCTCAGTGGAAACATTTAAGACACCCAGTTCCCTTCTTCCTAATGATGATCTCCAGTTATAATGTGATCAACTTATTTTGTGATCATTTGATGAATGTTTTCATTATCTATAAGGCAAGTTTTGTGTCTTTTCTTGCTCAGCATTTTATTCCCATTACCTAAAACAGTGACTGATGCATAGTAACTGATCATAGGACAATGAAAAAAATTGAAACTGAAATTTTTAAAAGTATTTGATGAAAGTAAAATTTTTTTTTAATATTTTAAAAATCAATTGTGAAATAATAAATGAAAGTTGTGGAGCTTTCATTCCAACAGAATCTGACTTCAAATCCAGTCTTCTCTGGCTGGTTTAGTGCTCTCCCTTTCAACCTAACTCTGGAAACTTCTTAGTTACTAAATCAAAGGTGTCCTCTAAATCAGGGCTTCCAATCAGACATACAAACCACCACACTCTCCTTTCATCCCCTCGGGATGCCTTGCTAAACAGTTATCACCCTTTTGCTCACTGGACCTAGGTAAAGCTTCAGAATTCTCCACTCAGGAATTTAGACAGTCAGTAGCAAACAATTGTGTTGACTAAGACATAAAATATATCTGCCATTATGGGTCCAGAGGATAACTGAAGGAACTTTGCCCTATTTAATTTATACTACCTCTGTCTCTTCCTTTATTTCAACACTATAGAGGGTGGGGGAACATGGATATTAGGAACAATTATATCACACCATCACACTTACTAACAAATTCTGAGAGTTAAAAAATCTATCCATCTTTCTATCTATGGAGAGAAAGAGAAAGAAAGCACATATCACCCTTCTCACAAAATGTCCTAGAAATTCCTGTTCTCAATGCATGGGTCTGAGATAGTATAGGCCAGAGTAATAGGTGTCCCTTTATCTCATACGTGTATAAGGATCTGTTCTTCAAAGGAATGTCAGCCAATAAAGGGGTTCACACCCATACTAGGCAATGCCAGCCTCACCACCACACTCTACTAGGGTGACAGAGTGAGACTCTGTCTCAAACAAACATACAAAACCCAATGTCAAAATGGCTGCCATGCTCACAATTCCCTTCTAAGGGTGCTGAGGGAAGCTTCCCTAGGCTGTCCCCTAACAGGTTGCCTGCCTGGTGCTTCATGACCTCAGCCTCACTCACAGGTGATGGAATTGGATGTAGTTATCCATGCAATGGAAGTTTTAAATGAGAGACACAGAGAAAGTTGAGGATGCTAAAAATACACCAACATAGGCAGAAGCCTTGAGACAATGGCTTTGGCAAGAATACATAGTTTTTTTGGCTCATTGCCTATAGCTCAAGTGGCTAAGGCACTGGCCACATACACCAGAGTTGTCAGGTTCTAATCCAGCCCAGGCCTTCCAAACAACATTGACAGCTACAACCAAAAAATGGCTGAGTGTTGTGGTGGGCACCTGTAGTCCCAGCTACTTGGGAGGCTGAGGCAAGAGAATTGCTTAAGCCCAAGAGTTGGAGGTTGCTATGAGCTAAAAAAAAAAAAAAAAAAAAGAATCAAATAGCCTATATTATGGCCCATCATTTTACTTCGAGGAAACAGAGTCAATAGCGTCTTTTCTGATTCACTGTGCAAGTTTCAACTTGGCTTATCAGTGTTGTAGGAGGAGAGCTTCACTTGTTTCTGTCTGTGTGGATTTTATGTTTCTTGATTTTTGTGTTATCCCCAAACTTTCACAATAACCCATAAATATTTCTAGTCGTCTGTATGAAAAATTAAAAAAATCCAGGCATACGTGTTTAATTGGTCTAATGTCCTGAGAAGTATTTTTTTCTGTTACTATGCTAAAATGAGTTTTATATAAAATCTGGATGCTTGTTATTAATACAATATCTTTTTCCACAGATTGATCTTAATAATGTTCCTACAGTATTTCTGAGATATAAAATTAAAATTTACATTTTTTAGTAATTTCCAAACTTGGCTCCCTTTACTCTCCTGACAGATAGGTCCTATTTGATTTGTATTCCCCAGAGAACACATCATTAGTTTGTATGTTCTCAGAGCTTTCTGTGGTGTCAAATGTTTAAATTAGTCAGTAATGACAAAGAGTGTCCAGTGCTTTAGGAAATGGAATTCTAACTTACCAGATGCTGCACCTCATATAGGAAGAGAGAAGGAGATGGCCATTGATTAGGTGTTGGGTGAGTATCTGGTAATGATTTGGGTAAATGGGATTTGCTAATTTTCTGTCTGAGTAAACACACTAATAATGAGACTCACTTAGGTGGTTGTTAATCAGCATTTCTGTTAACAACACGACTGAAAAATATTGATTTGGCTGTGACTGGAGACACTCAACAAGTGCAGGGTGGCCCCATGACTCGTCTCTTGCCACAGGATATTTTTAACATAATTCAGGGTAATGAGGAAGAAATAAGGTCACACCGGACAACGTGATCTTCTATTTTTGCAATCAGTAACATTATCATTACCTTTATTTTCTTTACTAATTAATATATGTAGCAAGATATTTTGAATTTAATATATTTTTATTTGAAGCTAATCATGGTAATTTTCGTGTATCTACTAATTAATTTAATTCTTTATTCTTGTTAATACCATACCCACTATTTAGGTGGGCATACTGCATCCCAGAACAATAACTATAATTGCAGCAGGGTGTAATTATGGGAACAGATTCTGGCCAATGACAAATTAGTGCATATGTACTGTGGCAGTTTGGGGGAACCTTTCTTAGAAGAGACTTACTGGATGTTCTTTGCCCTTTTCTTATTTATTTCTTCCTTTATTTTGGACCACAAGGACAAAGATGAAATGTTCTGGAAGGAGCTTGATTCCTTTCTGTCCTCATGAATAAAGCCCCTATGATCTACAGATCTCTTTATGAACTTTTTATGCAGAGATAAAATTCTATATTTTTAAGCAACTGCTATTTGAAATTTCCCCTTTATTGTCATTTAAGACTAACAAAATCAACAAAGCCAAAGAATAGCTCTTTAAAAAGCAGTAATATTTGCAAACTTCTCTCTTCCAAAGAAGGAAAGAAAAATGAAAGAAAGAAAGACAGCTCAAATCTGTAGTGTGGGGAAAATACAAATTGATACTTAAGTTCTGCTGGCCTTTGAAAGGTTAAAAGATATAAAAAGTTATACTAATAAATTTGTAAATATTGATGAAATTCTAAAAATTCTATCACATCTCAGATTGACTGAAGAAAAGATAGAAAATGTAGGCTTATGATCATTAAGGAAACTTAGTCAGTACTTAAAAATCTTCCTGTAAAGAATACACCTGCCTTCTTTTATCAGTGAGGTCTACAAAATAATTAAGATATAGAATTTAAGTCAAATTTTGCTAGGTTATGTTCTAGATAAGCAATCTAAAAGCAGCAGCGTCTTAGGCCACATATATGTATTTCTTACATTTTTATGTTATTATTGCTACAACTTCATGGTAGCCCTTTTCTAGATATGAGTAGAAACACATCTTCTACTTGTGTTATCTAATTCCAGCACCTGGGGTGTGCCTTTCTCAGCACAGAGGACTCTGCTTCACAATCCAAATGCATTACAACTTGCGCTCAGATGTGTCACATACAGAGTGGCCAGGAAGTGGGGAAAGGGGAGAGGGAGAAGAGGGGAGGGGGGAGGCTGGGTGGAGGGAGGGTGATTGGTGGGATCACACCTATGGTTCATCTTGTAAGGGTACATGTGAATCTTTCTAAATGTAGAATATAAATATCTTAGCACGATAACTAAGAAAATGGCATGAAGGCTATGTTAACCAGTTTGATGAAAATATTTCAAATTGTATATAAAAACAGCATACTGTACCCCTTGCCAGTGTTAATGTACACAGCTATGATTTAATTTAAAAAAAAA
>NW_003852430.1:14953068-14986096 GCF_000181295.1 Otolemur garnettii
AAAAAAAAAAAAAAAATAGTTATACAGCATGCAAACTCTATGGCCACCTTGTATTACATCCACTTACATTCGAGTCACATAGCCAATTACAACATCAGCAGAATGTATAGTGCTCCCAGAAAGTTTAAGGCTTGGGAGGAAAGATCTTTCTGACAATAAAACAGTAGGCGATATATGGTAACACCCAAACCTAGGACAAGTTTGGAGTATAAAGAAGAGTGAAAACCCTTCACTCATGTTGTGAAGCCATTAAAAAATTGAAACCGAGAAGCAGAAGCAGCATGAGAAAGAAATATGACATCAAATCTCACTCATTAATACTGATACAAAAATTCCAGACAAGGCAACGATGAATACAGCCATGTTTGAAAAGCTAATACTTAATGACGGCGGTGTTTTATGCTAAGAGTGCAAGTTTTGATTCACGCTAAAAGATAGTCCTGCAGTTTGTCATTATAAATTGATGAAAGAGAAATTTTAGCATCATGATAGATGCAGGGAAATTATTGGATAAAATTCAATATTTAATATTTCAATTAAAATGATTAACAAATGAATGATGAGAGCTTTGGTGAGGAAGGCATGTTGGAAGTTGAGATATGCCAAAAACCAGGCTTCTTGAACCAAATGGGCAAGATCTGAATGTAAAGGACAATTTCTGATGGAATAAGAAGTGCTCCTCCCATGAACACGTGAATGATAAGAATGTAAAACAGCCTCGACGTTGATCTGGAGGAATTTTAGTGGTTTGGGTAAAACGTTAAACCAGCCACAGTGTTCTCTTAAGCCAAAGCCTAATTCAGAGCAAAGCCCTAACTAGTTCGCTTCAATTCTGTGAAGGCTGAGAGAGGTGGGGGAGCTGCAGAAGAAAGGAGGGAAGCATGCAGAGGTCATTTGATGAGGTTAAAAGAAAGAAGCCGCCTCCATAATCAAACATTTCAGGGTAATCAGCAAATCAAATGCTCATGAAGAAACTACAGCACCTTGTGCAGAATATCTAGCTAACATAATTGATGAAGGTGGTTATATGAAAGAACAGATTTTCAATGGAGACAAAACAGTCTTTTATTAGAAGAAGATGCCATCAGGACTCCCCTAAGTGCATGGCATCAAGATTTAAAAGGACAGCCTGACTCCTTGTTAGGAGCTAATGCAGCTGGTGATTTGAAGTTGAAGCCAATGCTCATTTACCATTCAAAAACTCCTAGGTTTCTTAAGAATTATGCTAAATCTATTCTGACTCTGCTCCAAAAATGGAACAAAGCCTTGATGACAGCACATCTGTTTACAGCATGTTTTACTGAATACTTTAAGCCCATATTGAGACTCACTGCTCAGAAAAGAAAGGTTCCTTTCAAAATATTAGTGCTCCTTGACAATAAATCTGGTCACCCGGAGGCCCTGATGGAGATGTACAAAAAGATTAATGTGGTTTTCCTGCCTGCTAACCCAACGTCCATTCTGCAGCCCGTGGATCAAGGAATAATTTTGACTTTCAAGTCTTTCTATTTTAACAAATACAATTTGTGATACTAGAGCTGCCATGGAGGGTGATTTCTCTGGGGAACAAAACATAAAAGGAAAACACTCTGGAGAGAACTCGACATTTTACATGCCACTAAAAACATTCTTGGTTCATGAGAGGAGCTCTAAGCATCCACATGAACAGGAGATTAGAAGGAGTTGATTCAAACGGGTGACTTTGAAGGGCTGAGTCGTTCAGTAGAAGTCACTGTGGGTAGGAAAGAACTCGAATTAGAAGTGGGGCCTGAACATGGGGCTGAATTGCTGCGATCTCGTGATCAAACTTGAACGGATGAAGAGTCGCTTCTTGTGGAGAGGCAAAGAAAATGGTTTTGTGAGATGAAATGAATCTACTCCTGGTGAACATGCTGTGACTGTTGTTGAAAAGACAAGGCTGGATTGAGAATATCACACAAATGTCATGGCAAAGCTGCAATGGGGTTTGGAAGAGGCTTCGATCTGAAAAGCAGTTCTACTGTGGGTAAAATACTGTCAAATAGCATTGCATGTTGTAGAGAAATCTTTGGTGAAGAGTAGAGTCATTCAACATGGCAAACTCCATTTTTCATATTTTTTAATTCATAAAACCACCCCAACCTGCAGCAGCCACTAAACTGATTATTCAGTAGCCATTAATGTGGAAGCAATACCTTTACCACTAAAAGGTTACCTCATGCTAAAGGCTCTGAAGATCAGTAACGTTCTTTCAGAATTGATTTGTTTTGTTTGCTTGTTTGTTTTTGGAGATAGTCTCACTTTGTCACTGTTGGTAAAGTGTCATGGCATCATAGCTCACAGTAACCTCAAACATCTGGGCTCAAGTGATCCTCTTGCCTAAGTCTCAAGTAGCTGGGACTACAGGTGCCTGTGACAATGCCAGGCTTTTTTTTTTTTTTTTTTTTTTGCAGTTTTTGGCCAGGGCTGGGTTTGAACCTACCACCTCTGGCACATGGGACTGGCGCCCTACCCCTTTGAGCCACAGGCACCGCCCAGGCTTTTATTTAGAGACAAAGTCTCACTCCTCCTCAGTCTAGTCTTGAACTCCTGAGCTTAGGCAATCCACCTGCCTTACCCTCCTGGAATGCTAAGATTACAGGTGTAAGCCACCAGGTCCGGCCTGAAGTATGATTTAAGGTATATATTGTAGGAGGCACCTGTGAGAAATACTTAGGTAATAAGGGATTGGGGAAAGGATTTCTCATTAGTGAGATGCACGAGAGCAGGAAAGTATGTACATCATTGGTTAGCAGTCTCCGCACCTGTGGCACGGGCGGGATCACTTCTATAAATAGCCTGGGGAGAAGTTAGCCGGGCCTCGTCCTTTGGCTCCACTTCTTGTTTGGAGGACGTCTGATCAGCGCTCCCCTACTGCTGCTGCCGAGAGATAGCTGCTGAGATGCTCGCTCCTGCTAATGTTGACCGTGACTTCTAAGGTGCTTCAACACCTGAGACCTGAACGAGACCTACCCCGTGTAAGCTGGCGCGGTAGCCCGAGTCCAGACAGTTGAGTGGGCCAGGCCGGAGACCTAGTGTCCCCGCTCCAAGGAGGCCCTGGGTGGGGCCGGAGACACAGTGTGGCGGGCCTGACAATGCGTGTTGTCCTTTCCAACACAATACTATTGCGCCCTTAATAGACTGGAGTCCAGGGTAAACGGAGCTTTCACACGCGCTGAGCAGCCAAAATATTCATACATTTCCCTTCACTGTTATGCTTCCTTTATTACAGGATAAGAAACCAAACCTTCGATACCCCCAGGCAGGCCTGCATTTTGCATCATGTTCTTTAAATTAGGTTTTCTTTTATGATTTCCAATGATTAAACTCAGGTTCTTCCTTTTTAGCAAAAACACCAGAGAAGTCCCACGCCACCTCTGTGCGTCATATTAGGAGCTTGTGACGTTGACACAGCACGTGAACGAGGATACTCCCTATCATCAACAGGCGAAGGTAGTGTATGCTACGTATTTTTATTATAGAAATACAATTTTCCCCTTCTAAATAAATAGCTACCTTGTGGAACGCTTCCTTTTGATTATGTACCTGTTCAGTTCCTCATCATCCTACTTTGAATATCCACTGATCATGCTAGCTGCAAAAATTATTATGGTTGTATTTGCTAAAACTGTCAATTGCTATTTCTGAGATGATTTCTATAACTAATCATCGAACTTCCACTGTGAGAAGCGTTTCCATTTCTCCCCCCTTTTATTCATTCATTTACTTATTTATGTTCCATACAGATGTGTGAATATTTGTTTCGCTCTATGGGCTGTGATTCATTACTCTCGTTATATTTTTTATTTCTCAAATCGTCCTGGATTTGGCCATTGGGTCCCACTTTGAGTTGGCTCCTGCGTCCTTTCAGAATGTCTCCATCACTCCTTGGAGCACTGTCCTGTTCTCTAGACTGAGAAGCTATTGCAGGCTCCTCTGTGTTTGCTGTACTCAGCCCCACAATCAGCTGTTTCTGCAAGGTGCTCTCATTTCTTTTATTGGAGACTGATGATGAGGGATGACCGCCTGGGTACTCAATGATGTGCTTATGCCACTGGGGCATTTTGCCTTTAGGCTTCTATCAGCCCACTGAGCTAGAAAGTAAAACAATTGATATATATTAGTATTTGTAGTACACACACCCAGTGACTTATGAATGTATATTTAAATGTGTATTAAAAGTCACAAGTTCATTGCAATGCCATTGATTCCAATCTGTCTCAGAAACTAGCCTTTGGTCTGCCGCCCCTTGCTTCTTCCAGCTTTAGGGGCTGCCCAGTCTTTTTAGGGTTTCTTGGCTGTAGCCGCACCCCTCCAGTCTCTGCTCTGTCCTCACATCACCTTGTTGTCTGTGTGTCTATAGAATGTCCCTCTGCCCCTCTTTCTTAAAAAGGCCTTTGTGATTGCATTTAGGACCTACCCCGATAATTCAGGATAATCTCCATACCTCAAAATTGTTCATACTGTGTACAAAGACCCTCTTCCTCAACCAATATTCACAACTCCTGGGGATCAGGGTGTGAGCGAATCTGTGGGAGCCCTTAGGCACTCTACCACAGTAACTACTATCACTACTTTCTGGTTTTCCTTTTCTGATTTATTTTTCCACTCATGAATTGATATATATAAGTTTTACCTCTCTTCCTTGTTAGAGTAAAGGTAGCATTTAATCGATAAGCCTTTGCACTTTTATCATTTCACAGTATCTCTGAGACGTACGTCCACACCCATTTATACAGATTATTTCATTAGTTTGGCAACTTCATAGAACTCTACTATGTGAATCAGCTATGGTTTATTCATTTAGTCTTATGTATATGAATATTTAGGTTGTTAGCAACCTCAAACAGTGCTGCATTAGTGTATTTCTATTGTGAAGGTGTATCTTCAAGGCAAATTCCTAGAGGTAGTATAGCTGGCTCAAAACGTAAGTGCATCTATAGGATCACCAGTATTTCCAAAAGCCCCTCAGGAAATAATTGCAAGTCAGATATATTTTTACCAGCAAGCTACAGTAGTTCCTATTTTTCAGTAACCTCATCACGATTACAGTGTCATATTTTTTAATACTCACAAGTCAGATATGTAAGAAATATTATAATTTTTGTTTCTCTAATGGTGAGTGTGGTTGAACATTTATTCATATATTTAAGGATCAGTACTTTTATCTTTAATTGTTTTTTCATGCCAAAAGGAACTTCTGCGGCTGGGTAAGGTATATCTCAAATCTACAGGCATATCAAATTAATTAAAAAATGTTAAAAATATTTCATTACAGATTAGAAACAATAAGAGAATTATATCAGCAAATTTATTCAACATTGACGTAATTTCCCTGGCTAGGGAAGTAAGGTGTAAAAAGAAATAAAAGTAAAATAAAAGCAGAAGTATTCATAGCTTACACAGTTGTTTATGTAAAAAAGAATCCATAGTTAACGAATTAGAATTATTGACATGATTTAACAATGTTCCTGGTTACAGATTATCTTAGGACAATTGTATTTCTAAATACTAAAAAGATGAAACATAATTTATAAAAACATACAATGAAAGACCAAATAAAGGTTACTTTCCTTGACATAGTACAACTTAAACAATGAAGGGAGTTATGGAGAAAGTTATACATTTTATATTTTATTGAGCATTATTAAAGAAGATCTGAAAAATGAAGCATATGTTTATACATAAATGACATATGGTTATAAAATGTAACCCTTCTTCTCAGGCTGAGAAGTAGAATTCCATTTAAAATCCCATTAGTAGCTGAGTCTAAAATTATGTGGAAGGTCAAAGACATTCCTGAAGAACTAAGCACCAGATTAGACTATCTGACCTACGAGACACCAAGACTTCACTGAAAAGGACCCTGAGCTATTAGTAAGCATGGGGAGAAATGCTCAACTTCACCCATGTTCAGAAAAGTGGACATCAAAAGTCATAAGATACCACTTTACACTTATCTAGTTGGCAAAAATGGCAAAAATATTTTCTATTTATGGAACAAATATTTCTATAAATAGAAAATAAGTGAATAGTTTATACCTTGCTAGTGAGAACACAAAATTTAAAAATATATCCTAAAGCATATGGTTGCATAAAAAAAAGTTTAAAAAAATGCATATATATTATGGGAAAAATTTTATTTGCCAACATACTACCCCCCAAAAGTATTTGATATGTATACTCAGAGAATAAGTACAGTCATGCTCCTAACAACAACACTTGGAAGAATAAACATTGACTGAGAACTTAAATTTTCATCCACTAGGGAATAAATAAACTATTATATAATCAGATAAGAATAAATCTGCATAGTAGTGAAAATAAATAACCTTCAGCTGCACGTGACAGTGTGGATAGATCTCAAGAACAATAATGAACAAAAATTAAGCTACAGAAGACGATATATACTCTACAGAATTTATAAATAGAGCCAAGTGATGAGTAGTTTATGGGCACATTGTTAGGACTGTGTGGTAGAACTAGGTTTGGAAAGTAAGGATATGGCAGAGCTCAGTGGCTCACAGCTGTAATCCTAACACTCTGGGGAGGCTGAGGCAGGGGGATTGCTTGAGCTCAGGAGTTCAAGACCATCCTGAGCAACTATGAGACCCTTCCCCACTTCTACCAAAAAATAAGAAAACTAGCTGGGCATCATTGTGGGCATCTGTAGTCCCAGCTACTCACAAGGTTGAGACAAGAGGATCTCTTGAGCCCAAGAAACTGAGGTTGCTGTGAGCTATGATGACATCACAGCACTCTACCCAAGGTGACAGAGTGAGACTCTGTTTCAATAATAATAATAATAAAGACAGGACATAATAAACACAAACTTTACAATAGTGACTGCCTCATGGGGGTGCGGGTACACGCAAGAAGGTTTTAAAGCTGTAGAGGGTTTTATTGTTGAAATGGATGTATTCTTCATGCCTTACATCATGCTCGATATCCTTTTGTGAAGACAGAGAAACTGAGTAAAACTAGATCTTGATTGGCAGTATCAACATGGTTACTTTGTGCTTTGCTATGGGGCTGTGCCTTGTCCAAAAAAAAAAAAAAAAAAAAAAGAAGGCTCAGAGAGGATCTGATTCTACATCCTAGGACAAGCTAAGCCTAGCTAAGCTGGGATGCCTCATTCACAGGCAGCAAGAAGCTTTCCGGGGGTCAGAGGAGAGCTATGTGTCAGCACTAGAAAGGTGACACAGGAGGGCAGTGCTGCTGGTGTCTGAATATTATTAATACAAATATCTAATGGAAACAATATCATTAATTTAAATGAATTGAGTTTGGGAAAGGTCGCAAGTCCATAACAAGGCACCAAAAGAGTGGCATGCCGTGTGCTGCTAGAGAAAATCACGCCCATCAATATCAGGCAGTTTAATGGGAGCCCAGTTTCCCACAGAGGAAAGGAGGGCATGACTTAAAGGGAAGTGGACTACTTTGATTTGTTAATTAGAACAGTACCGTCCTCTCATTGAGTTTTGAAGCGTTACTAAGAAGCCTTTGCTCTGATGAAGTGTAGAAAATGTCTTACAACAACAGAGAAAAATGAGCCTGCTGTATTAATACTGAGAAATATTGATCTGAGGCCAGAGGCTGGCTGGCTGGCAGGGGGAGGCCTCCAGTGTCCCAGGAGAGACTTGCAGCTAAGCCCTGGGCCTGCAGCACCAGCTGCAGGGTACTGCCCCTGGTAAGCAGGTGGGCCCACAGGATCTCCTGTGAGCAGGAGAGTTGAAGCACCCTCAGGAGCTGGAGGGAATGCTCATTCCAACCAGGTGAAATTACTCAGGTCTGATCTTTTCCTACAGCTGCAGAGCTGGCGCTGTTGTGCTCCCGCTCTGCAGAGACACCTGTTACGTCTTTTACTTGCATTAAAGCGTATACATACTTGGTTTGGGTCTGCCTTCTCCTCAACCGCTGACACTGTTGTGACAGCTCGGCATGTTCCAAAAACACTGTTTCCAAGGTACTTTGAAAAGTGTCATTAAAAATGAAAAGTATTGTGAGAACAAACGAAGCTGGGGAATGCTGTGTCAATCAGAGTTAAACAGAAGTCACGGAGATCTCCTGGCACCTTTAGTAGGCGTCACAAATCTCCATAAAAGGAGTTGCATGTCGTTGGAATTTCCCAGGCCGATGTGACCATGATTCCTTATTTCTAGCAACCTCTCCCTCAATTACTGTCCAGAGAACGGTACTACATCCTGCAACACTATTCACTGTGTGGGTCATTCCTGCCTCTTCACCACAAGGACCACGTTTTTCCTCCTGGAATAGCTCAGCATCTGCCCAGTTGCCTGAGTCAAGTGGAAAGTTTTTCTTCCTGATTTTGCTCTATGTAATCAGCCCTTTTCTGGGCGATAGGGAAATAATTTTCCTTCTCATTATTGGATTTGAATTTTGGATTTGTTGATACAAATATGATAACACCGATTGGAAATACACGAAGGGAAAGAAACAATTGATAATAAATTGTTGGGGACGTTGGAGAGGGTCTTAGTCATCTTCAGACAAGATGCTTTTCTGAGAGAGAACAGAATCCTCAGATTTAGAAATGATAAGCTGGAGGACAAAGCCCCAATTCATTCATTTGGAGATCATTTTGGGGAGGCTACTCCTTTGGGGTAGGCATTGACTCTTGCCTGGCATTTTAAAGATGTCCCCAAGGAGCTCACTCATGGATGAACGGGGCCTGAGTAATCAATGCAGTCATCACAGGACAGGTGACACATGTGTGACAGAGCTATGCCCAGGACGCTGCTGACATACAAAAAAGAAGACACACAAATTTGGGAGGAATCGGTTGTCATTTCCACTTAGAAAATTCTCTAGCTGACCTCCTGCCTATGTTGTTATCAACACAGGTCAGAATTACGTCCAAAATGGAATTCTAGAAGCCTGTCTTCCAACCGCCCTCTGGATCTGTCCCTCTAATGTTCTTTCCTACCTAGTGGAGTAAATGCTTCTGCCAACCAACCACAAACTTGAGCCAAAAACCCTGAAACCTTTCTTTGGAGAAGAAAGCTCACTTTGTCTTTCCAGTATGAGGCAAATCTTGCAGTTCTACGACTTGTATCTTTGATCTGTTGGCCTCTCCTCTCGTCCTGTGTTTAACATCCGATCTTTCCTCAGAAATGCCAGATAACCTCAGTCTCTCTGACCACACTCTGATCAACCCACTGGTTCCTTGACTTCTATACCCAAAACTATTCCCTCTGCAGCCATCATTTTGTAGAAATGTATTTAAAAGCAAGCTATCCTTGTATATTACAGTCTAACAATTCCTCGTGCTTCCAGAGTAGAATCCCCAGTGTTAACTTGAGGCCCCAGAGTTCTGAATAATCCAGCCCTCCCCTCTTCTACAGCGTCACCTCCTACAAACTTTGCCCGTCACGAGGCAGGCTTCTGTCATACAAGACGTTAATTTCTCTGACATGCTGTGTGCCATCTTGTCTAGGTTTGGTGACACTTGCCGTTCACTTTCCTGGATGGGCCTTATTTGGTGGGTGGCAGCTGAAATGCCATCTCCTTCGCTGGCTCCTCCCTGATCATTCTGTCCTCCTGTTCACCCCCCTATACTACTCATGGTCACTTTATTGCCTTCATAGCACTTGTCACAATCTGAAATGATATTGGTGTGTGAGCCTGTTGCTCTGTTTTGTTTTGTCTGTCTCTCCGTGATAGGATGCAAGCTCCACAAAGGAAGGCACTTGGTCTTATGTTGCTCCCTCTGTAATGCATCTCCGGTGCTTTGCACAAATACATTCTCAGAGAATTCTTGGTGGATGAATGTGAAAGAATTTAGAGGCCTGAGCGCATCAGTCCATCCGGAAGTCTGGTCACCAGAGTAAAGCAGGAATAGTGAAAATATCTACAACAGTCATTATTTATTCAATGAACTTCTACCCCAGATATGAGTCTAACCACTTCATATGCATTATCTCACTTAAACCTTTACAACGGCCCTGTGAATTGGATATTATTAGAGATGATGCAAGTGGAGCTCAGAAAGGTTAAGGAGTTATCTGAAATACAACTTGTAAAAGGAAGAGAAGGGATTCATACTTAGGTCTGACTTTAACATCTGCCTTCCTGACACCTCTTGCAGCCAAACTTGGGCAGAGCAGCTGATAAGATCAGGAGAATCTTCCAGTGAGGTGTTAAACCAGCCATGTGGTAGCAGGACTTCCTACCCTCCAGGTCATTCCTAGAGGTCTTCTCTTTGTATAATTAAGGCATAATAAGCTTGTTAAATTATTAGCTTAATTACCACTGTAGTCTAAGTTATCTCTAGCCCTGATACAGAGTATTACCCCAAGACAAGGGACTGGAGTGGACTGAGTCTGATAAGTATGATTGCTGATAGAGGGGAATTTAGAAGTTTAAAGAAATAGAAAAAGAAGGCACTGATAAACTTAACAGCAAAATAGGTAAGCGATTAAAAGTTATATCTGTATGTTCTCTCAATTATAGATTTGAGTCCTTGTATTAAAATAATATGATCATAGGTTATGTAGCAATAAGGAACCTATGTGAGTCTATGCTGTCCAAGTTTCTATCTTCAGCCGGATGAGATATTACTTACCTTTTGTCAAAGGCAGGCAAAGCCCAGAAAAGTTAAATATCTGCCCCACTTTGGCCTAAAGCAGGGAGCACGTCGATGGAGGGGTCTCTGAGGTCCAGGCGAAGTGGTTCTCCCCGTAGAACAGGTTCTTTCTGGCTGGCAGAACACCTCCTTTCTCGTCCCTCGATGTCCAAGTCCTAATCCCTAGAACCTGTGAGCATGTTAACTTAACAATAAAAGGAATCTCAGAGATGTTATGAAAGATAGAGACCTAGAAATGGGAAGATTATTCTAGAGTACACAGCTGGACTCAGTCCAACCACATGGATTCTTAAAAGCAGAGAATCTTTTCCCCCTGTGGTCAGACGGTTGGAGAGATGCAAGTTTGCTGGCTCTGGGAGAGTGCAGGTCACAGGCCTAGAAATATGGGAAGTAAGCTTCTAAAAGCTAGAAAAGGCAAAGAAATCAACCTCCAAACAGAACTGAGGCCTACAGATACCTAAAATTTAGTGCAATGGCAGATTTCTCATCTGTAGAACTACAAGAAAATAAATGTGTGTGTTTAAGCTGCTGCAGGTGTGGTAATTTGTTATGGTAGTGATGAAAAACTAAGCTATGGAAAATTCAAATTTTAAGCTATTATTTACAATTTATACAGAAAAATTCAAGATATAGCATATTCCCTAAGTCGGGTAGAAAGATTTAGATGACTTTACTACACTCAGGACCCCCTCAGGGGTTAAAAACATTCATTCAGTGAATGCTGCCTGTGTCTCTGCTGGGTCCAGGGACTCGTTTGGTTCAGGTTCAAAGCCCAAGTAACACTAACTCTCCTTTCAAAAAAGAACACAAACTGTATGCTTCTTTGACATATAAAGTGAGACAAAATGTCATGAGAGAAGCTGTGGCTCTGGCCTAGCCAGCAATTACTATTTGTCTTGCCACTCTTTACTTTTCTTTGTTTTGGGGTGAGGGGATACAGTTATTTGTTATAAAAATAGGGTATTTATGTTAATATATAAAGAGTAGTTGTAATTTTTATATTTAAGAAATCTGTATATGAAAACACTCAGTTTTAATCTCTACTACGGTACCTATTGTGTTTAATCATTTAATCTCTTATATGGTGCATATGTCGATAGGTGCGATGTCTACGAACAAAAACTCCCGGGGTTCTTTGATACCGTTCAACAAACAGTGCAGAGGGATCCTGCCAGCACAATATCTGAGAATTTCTGACTTAGAGGGTAGCAGAATTTCACTGGAAAGAATGCGTCCTCAAATGTGAATATCTTTTCTGGCAGAGGTACATTTTTAAAGAAAGATACCGAAGGAAATAACATGATAATGTTGTTTTCCCACTGCAGAAGGCGACGTAATTTATGGAGTGCCTTCAGGCCCTGGAAGAGAGGCTGTAATTCCCTCTCCAATATGCATTCTCTCTTTGTTTACTAAGAAAACAGCAATTCGGTGGAGTTTCAGTCTCACCAGCTAATGTAAACTACCCAGACTCCCTTGCAGATAAGTAAGTAGCAGCCAATAAAATAGAATTTTTATGATTGGAAGTTACTGGGCAGGATATTGGAGAAGTGTTTTTGAAAAATAGGGAATTGATTTGTTTTCTCCTTTGGCTGTTTTCCCCTTTACAACGTGGGCTTCCCCCGACTGCACGAGACTGCGATGAATAAGCTGGAACTCAGCGTCCGTACTGCAACCTCAGGACAAGGTTCTTTAAGAATGAAAAAAACCCCAAATCTAGAAGCAGCTTTGGCCCCTGATAATATCAAACCACCACACAAATCTGGGCCTACCTAATCAGTGTATTTTTGTTATAAAAGCGAGAAATAAGTTCTTATATTCCTTTCATCATTGGCACTTGAGATTTCTCAACTCTCACTTGATTTCACCAACTCCTTGTAAGGTGGAGAGAATGTTACTGTTATTTCCAACTTATAAATGAGAAGACTGGAGGTCAGGGTGTTTAAGTGAAGCCTTCAATTCTGTCCTTGGGCCGTCATTTTATCTGGGTTTTTTTGTTTGTTTGTTTGTTTGTTTGTTTTATTGTTGGGAATTCATTGAGGGTACAAAGAACCAAGTTACATTGATTGCATTTTTTAGGTAAAGTCTCTCTTATAATTGTGTCCCACCCCCCAAAAGGTGTGTCCCACACCATGACCCCCCACCCCCTTCCTCCTTCCCTCTCTCTACTTTCCCTCCCCCCTCCTTATACTAGATCATTCTCGCTCATTAATTGTTCTTATATCAGGATTGAGTATATAGGATTCTTTTGCAGTTTTTGGCCAGGGCTGGGTTTGAACCCACCACCTCTGGTATACAGGGCTGGCACCCTACTCCTTGAGCCACAGGTGCTGCCGAGTATATAGGATTCTTATTTCTCCATTCTTGTGATGCTTTACTAAGAATAATGTGTTCCATTTCCATCCAGGTTAATACAAATGATGTAAAGTCTCCATCTTTTTTAAAGGCTGAATAGTATTCCATGCTGTACATATACCACAGCTTGTAAATCCATTCCTGGGTTGCTGGGCACCTAGGCTATTTCCACATTTTGGAGATTGTAAATTGAACTGCAATAAACAGTCTAGTGCAAGTGTCCTTATGGTAAAAGGATTTTTTCCCTTCTGTGTAGATGCCCAGTATTGGAATTGTAGGATCAAATGGGAGGTCTAGTTTGAGTTCTTTAAGGGTTCTCCATACTTCCTCCCAAAAACGTTGTATTAGTTTGCAGTCCCACCAGCAATATAAAAGGGTTCCCTTCTCTCCACATTCATGCCAGCATCTGCAGTTTTGAGATTTTGTGATGTCGGTCATTCTTTCTGGGGTTAGAGGACATCTCAGGGTGGTTTTGATTTGCATTTCTCTAATAGTTAGAGGTGAGCATTTTTTCATATGTTTGCTAGCCATTCATCTGTCTTCTTTAGAGAAGGTTCTATTCATCTCTGTTGCCCACTGATGTTGGCTTTTTCATGAGAATGGAAATTTATTGTCTCACAGTTCTAGAGATTGGGTATCTGAAAACCAGTGTCTGCCAAGGGGGGGGGTGCTTTTTGTGGGCTGTGACAGAGAACGTGTTCCCAGCCTCCTTTCCGGCTTCTGATAGTTTGCTGGTAATCTTTGGCATTTCTGGATTTGTAGATGCTTCAACCTAAAGTCTGTTAGATTCACATGCATTCTTCCTGTGTGTAAGTCTCCGTGTCCACATTTTTCCCTTTATAAAAGAACATCAGCATAGTGGAGTACAGCTGAATTTAATGATCTCATTTTTAACTAGATTACCTCCGTAAAGTCCCAGTCGTTAAATAAGGTCGCATTCTGAGTTACTGGGGGTTAGGACTCCAATACATATAATTTTGATAGGTCACAATTCAAACCACAGTCATGGCATGCAGCAATTAATCAACAGGATTCTGTACTCCAGTCTTCTGATTTTCAATCCAATACCTTTACTTGTTAAGTGGCATTTCTTGACCTATGGATCACCTTCGTCAGAACACTCGAACACACACACGTATTTGCTGAAATTCAAATTTCTAGACTCCACTTTAAGTCTACTGAATCAAATCCATTGAGGGTAGAAGCCTTGAGTCTTCTTTTTTAACTTGTAGTAACATTGACTTTTTTGGCAGAGAGTGTAAAGTTTTATGGGATTTAATACATGTAACTACCACCATAATCAGGATGAAGGACAGTTTCATGACCCCTAAAAATGTCCCTCATTGTGTTACTTTGTGATCACATGAGGGACATTTTTCTGATGAAGGACAGTTTCAGGACCCCTAAAAATGTCCCTCATTCTGTTACTTTGTGACACTAGCCCCCACCACCACTGGTCTGCTCTCTGTGACTATAATTTTGTTTTGGAAACATATGCTGCCTTTTCAGACTGGCCTCACCTCTTCATAACATCTTTGAGAGTCCTGCAGTTATGTGTCTCCACAGTTCCTCCCTCTGTATTGCTGACTAGTAATTACACAGTGCTCGTGATTTGGTGAATTACACATCCATTCACCCACTATGGGGCATTTTGGATTGTCCCCAGATTTGGGCAATTATAAATAAAACTGTTCTGTACGTCTATGTGCAGATTTTTGTGAGAAAGTCATCATTTTACAGGATAAATACCTCGCTGTATGATTTCTGGGTCACATGAAAAGTGTATGTCTGACTTTATAAGAAACTGACACGTTGATTTCCAGAGTGTCTGTACCATTTTGCTCTTGAATTTGATTTTTTTAACAAGTGTCCTTGGTGATTCTTAGGCACAAGTTAGTTAAAGATTTCTACCCGATGAATGCCTCCAGTGATTCACCCAGAGAGGAAATCTTTTTGTTAATAACGGTAAGCTATATGGTGAAATAGGATTTGTTTTTCTCTAAGGGAATACTCACTTTCTGTATCAGATAAATTATAATCCATATACAGAATTCTATTATCTATATTTTTTTTACTAATTGAAAGAATGTTTCTCCAAAGGCACGAATACAAATATTCACAGATAATTTGCCTTTGCATCTAATAATAACTTGCTCTTTATTACCAAAATGCTTATTAGAGCAATTTTAAATGTACTATCTTAAGTACACAGTTACAATATAAATAGTTGCGCTGAATAATTAATTCATACTTTTCTCTGGGAGTATATATTATTTATAAAAATTGTCTCAGGTATGTTTTTAAATTTTAGGATTAAGCAAACAGAATAAAAATTGATTTGAGGGGGGCGCCTGTGGCTCAGTGAGTAAGGTGCCAGCCACCTATACTGAGGGTGGCAGGTTCGAACTGGCCCCAGCCAAACTGTAACAAAAAAATAACTGGGCTTTGTGGTGGGCGCCTGTAATCCTAGCTACCCGGGAGGCTGAGGCAAGAGAATCACCTAAGCCCAAGAGCTGGAGGTTGCTGTGAGCTGTGATGCGACGGCACTCTGCCATGGGCTTTCAAAATCTCTTACAGACTGAAATTTGCCTCTTTGTTCTGTGGGATTTTATCAGTCACTACTTTAAGCAAACAATAGAATTTACTGGGGGTAATCATAACAAATGCCTCAACACTCTGTCCACAATATTAGAATAACAGTGATCTCAATCAATTTCACATACAAAATGCAGTTGAGCCAACTAAAATTGTTAAGGACCAGCTAAGATCATTAAAAGAAAACAACCTGGAGCCCTGTGCATACTGTTTGGATAACATTGATTTCTACCTCTATTATCAGAATCGATTTGGAAACGCAGCATGTCATATTGTACATACTCTGCACAATAATTAGTTAATCGTTTGAAGGCATGGAATCGACTGAAATTTTCATATCCTGTTTGGTAATTGAGAAATGTTAAATGACTTCTGGTGGAAATTTATTCTGGACTTTGCCGTATGGGATACTCTTAACATGGCAGAAAAACGGATGATAACAAAGAAACTGTTCTCCTTTTAGGCGTGTATTTTGCCTTGTTTATTGCATTAGCCAAATTACCTCCAGCCATGCTTTTCATCCCTAAATTTGGAAACAACTAACATAATTGAAAATAGTCCAAACCATCTCTTGTTGGGTTCTTAGAGGAATAATTAATGAATATAAAGTGCTCTGGAAATTTCATATGCTATTTAAGTACTAAAAAAGTCATTTGTTTCTCAGTGAAAAGATTTGATCGTTGCAGTAGATTACAATTTCGTTTTTCTCTGTCAAATTGCAGTTTTGCAAAGGCACTATATCATTGAATGTTGATGGTGTGGTTTTTTTTAAATAAAGATTTCAATTTTAGTACACTTCCATCAGGAATGTTTGAAAGACAACACCAGTAGTACTCAGTTTCATCAGAAGAATTTCTAAATATGTTTTATGACAAATATTAATATTACTGAACAGTATACATCATCTTTGGCATTTTAAAAGCATCAGATAGGCTGGGTGATTTGCTTGTTTATATGCGAAGTTATCTCAACATTTTTGGTGAGTAAATAGAATATCAGCCTATGCCTTGGTTGATGAGGCTATTATTATAGTGTATCAGAGATGGACATGTTGATTACTGTTTTTCCACTAAGTTATACTTAATCTCTCTAAGCCTTAATTTCCTATACATGATGTGAAGATTGATATTTTTACAGAGATATAAAATTCTGTTTACCTGACCTTGTAAAATTTTCCCCTGGGAAGCTATTCAAGAAAGAGTAAAATTGGCTATTCAAATTTTTACCAACAGGACATGTTCTGCAATTTTCAGAGGCAACAAATTGAAAACTATTTTGTTTGTTATGAAATATAATTAAATATTCCCTAGACAATCTCCAAATACTGGTAAAGTTTATATTAGTTTCTTAAGGGCCTAAGAGCCAAGAACCTATGAGCCAAGAACCAAACACATAAATGGTACTCAATAAAAATATTAATAAGGGCATAAAGTAATTTTAAATAACTGAGTTCTGGCCAGGTGCAATGGCTCACACCTGTAATCCTAGCACTCTGGGAGGCCCAGAAGAGAGATTGAGCTCAGGGGTTCAAGACCAGCCTGAGCCAGAGTGAGACCTCGTTCCTAAAAATATCTGAGCATTGTGGTGGGCTCCTATAGTCTCAGCTACTTGGGAGGCTGAGGCAAGAGAATCACTTGAGCCCTAGAATTTGAGGTTGCTGTGAGCTGTGATGCTACAGCACTCTACTGAGGGTGACAAAATGAGACTGTCTCAAAAAAATAAATAAATGAGTTCAGATAACGAGCAAGGCATAATGAGGCATCTTCATCTATGAGGGTGATATGAAATTAAATTCTATAAGCAAATGGAAGTCCCCTATCCACACTGAAATTATTACTGAAATGGAATTGACCAGGGTTCTAAACTGTGTCCCACTTATCACCGTTCCAATCGTGTACAGTTTTATCTCTCAAAGGATAGCCTTAAAATTGATGATTGGAAGCTACAAGCACCCAAATCATAAAATTGGCTGAAGGAATAGGAGATGACCACTGCTGATGCTCTTCTATCTGGACCCAAATCCTTTGTTTTAACAGATCAATGCATAGATCTTCAAATGATCAACAGAGAGAAAAAGCAATGTGTCTACTATAAACAGAAAATATCAAAACAATAACAACCTTTGATAAAATGGTCTTTGTAAATTTTTATTTATTTTATTTATTTATTTCAAGACAGAGTCTCACTTTGTTGCTCTCCATAGAGTGCCATTGCGTCGTACCTCACAGGAACCTCAAACTCTTGTGTATAAGCCATTTTCTTGCCTCAGCCTCCCAAGTAACTGGGACTCTAAGTGCTGCCACAACATCAGAGATAGGGTCTCGCCCTTGCTCAGGTTAGTCTTGAACTCCTGAGTTCAAGCAATCCACTTAGCCTCCCAGAGTGCTAGGATCATAGGCATGTACCACCGCACCTGGCCTTTGTAAAATTTTAAAGGTTTACGGGGCAAGGGTGCTTGGAATTGGAAACATTATCTGTTTCTTAATGCTTAGTAATTTCTGACTTTCTTTGAATGCAAAATACCATTGAATGGGAAGCACACCATTATTTACAGATGACTAAGATATAAAAAATATCACTACCTATTACAATTGAAGGCCATTGTCAATTGTACCAATTTCAGAGATGAAAAGAATGTGCTTTATAGAATGAACAGAATACAATATGCAAAGTGCCAATTAGGGATAACAAACACTGCTTAGAAAATGTAACAAAAAAAGCAACAAAATAATACAATAATGGAGGTATACCAAAGACCAACTTAAAAAGCTCTCAATGGCCAAAGCCAAAATAACTTGAGGGAAAAAAAAAGTAATAATGTGGCATAGTCCAAAGTATAAAATAAATACTCAACTAGCCCGTTTTGATATAAAAGATTAAATAAACAGGGAATAAAGAAAAATATGTCATGCAGAAAAGTTGCAAGTAATTCAGGTAGATCCTCTGCCCCCAAGGAGGTGGAGAATAACTCAGCACTCTGTAGTGCAGGTAATTCCTTCCAAAAAGTGCTGTGCGAAGGAGGTTAAAAAAGGTAACTTCGTAGTGGAGAAACCTGGCAGACACTACCTGGTCCAGGTGATCAGGTTCACATCAACAGTGATCAGTCATGTTGACAGCACATACCCTTACTGGGATGTGATCAAAATAACACTTCACCTTGGTAGTCGTCCTTTCCAAACACGTAACTCCAGTCTAATCATGTGGAAAATACCAACAAATTCCAATAGCAAATTGTACTGTAAACAGCACTCCTCAAAAATCTCAAGGTCATCCAATACAAGAGAAGTCAGAAAAACCCAGGTTTCTCAGTCAAGAGTAGCCTGGCATGATCTCTCAATGTTATATAATACATTATATGGGATTCAGGAGCAGAAAAATGACATGGGGTAAAAAGTAAAGAAATCTGAATAAAGTATAGACTTTGGTTAACAATGTATCATAGTTAATTATTGTAACAAATGTGTCATGTTAATGTGAGCTGTTAATAATAGGCAAAAAAAAAGGGCTTAGGGAATATGGGAACTCTGGGGTCTATCTTTGCAATTTTTCTGTAAGTCTAAAAGTGTTCTAAAATAAATACGTAGTTTAAAAGCTTATTTCAGAACGTGCATTGCAGTATTAAAAAATATAGTGTCTAAGGCACCATTCGAGGATAAGCAGCAGTGCCTTCCCATTGTCAATCAGTAACAAAACGGTGGGAATGTGGTGATGATTAATATAGTTGCACCTAACAGATCCTTAGTGAATATAGTAGTTCATGTTGTGAAATTAAATGAAAGAGATAGTTCTTATATTCCTTGAGCAGTTTAACTTTTTAAAGAATCGTGCTAGGCATTCAATTATTTCATGACCACGTCAAATCCACAGGGATTGTGCCCTTTTTAAAATGTAAAATCCAGATCTAAGCTGTTAGGAAACAATTTAGTTCGCTAGAGCTGCTGTTACAGAGCACAGCAGACTGGGTGGCTTAAACAGCAGGAACTTATTTTCTCACAGTTCTGGGGGTTAGAAATCTGAGTTCACAGTGTGGGCAGGGTTTATTTCTTCTGAGCCTTCTTATAAAGACATTGGTCATGTTGGGTTGGAGCCCACATGAATGTCGTCATTTTAATTGTCTCTTTAAAGACTCTGTCTTCAAATGTAGCCACATTCTGAGGTACAGGGCTAAAATGTCAACATGTGAATTTGGGGAGGGACACAATTCCACCTATAACATTGTCTGAATTGATCTCCTTGCTCTTTACTCCCCCCGCCCCCAGTGATGGAGGTGTGACTCCAACATAGGTCTTTAGCCCTCGGAAGCCTGTGTTCATAGTGGTTATTACCCACAGTTCACATCTCAGAAGCTGAATTCATCTAGCTTTATTTTATCTTTAAAAAAAACCATAATCCATTGTCAACATTGTACTTAAAGGTAGAAGATGATACTGTAGTGGGATAGCAGATTCTAATCGAACAGACCTAGATTTAAACACTTGTTCTGCTACTATCTAACTATGCTATGTTCTTAAGTAGCATTAAATGAGATTATATGGGAAATCACTTAGCTTGAAATAACATATGATGAGCATTGCCCTTATTGAGAGAGGACAGTATTGTAGCAATATGATCTGTCCAGTCAGTATAGTAAATATATGAGGTGTGCAAGAGGGTGTTCTCTAAGAATTGAGAAGTAGAAGAAATGTGATTGCCTTTTGGAACTTCAAAATCATCAAGAGATAAAAACAGTCTCTTCTAGCAGCAGGAGTTGACGTAATATGACTGGAGCTATTAATACAGCTAACGGAAGGATGCGTCACTCTGAGGTAGGGGGTTAGACAACCCATGGGAGCTTAGAAAAAGGAGTCACAGAGACAAATAATAGAACCCATCTGGGCACTTTCAGAAAACAGGGAATTTGAGCCAGTAGATTTTTTAAAATACTAAGTTCCCATTGCCAAGCTTCCTACTGTGGGATTAATACCTCAACCTGTTTTAGTCTTGAACAGTGAAATTTTCCCACTTTGCAATGAGCTCCTTGTGTTTGAAAACAAATTTTACCTGATCACAGTGTGGTGCAGATGTGCTCATAGACATTGGATGGGCTAATGTGGGTACTCAGCAATCCATCTGCTTTCTTGCTTTAAATGTACTTGACTTATGGACCCAATATCTGTGTAATTAAAAAATCTGGCTTCTCTCTGGGAAAGCTGTGGACCCCGTTCTATCATATTTTGAATTTAACCTGTAAGGTCCGAGATTAAGGTGGTCAGATTTAGCAAATAAAAATATAGAATGCCCAGTTAAATTTGAATTTCAAATAAACAGTGGGGTTTTTTTCAGTATAATTATGTTGCAGGCAAAATTTGAGATATACTTATATAAAAAGTTATGATTATTCATTTGAAATTTAAATTTAACTAGCCATGCTGTATTTTACCTGGTAACTCTAGAGAGACTTCTTTTATCACAGCCTAAGTTTGAATATACTTAAAGCCTTTAGCTCAGATTTTGGCACATAAACACTATAAATGGTAGCACATTTTAATTTTATGTAAAAGAAGTTATATTAAGCAAAAGTAGCTACCATCATTGATGCCCATTAACTGAATATAAAAGCTATGCATCAGTGTCCCTTTACTGTGTTGAAAAATCTCAAAAATTGGTTATTAAGTCTGGTAGTCAAGCAAGATCATATTGCTTCTATTTTGTTCGTGAAGTCTCCAATTAAGAGTATATTTTGAAATGGCCAAAATATGTTGCTTCTTTCTAAGGCTGAGTGATTAAAATATAGTCTAGACTCCTGTATTTAAATTTTTTCTTGCTGACTGAGATGAATTTATGGGGGCACTAACCTAAGACTCCCAAAGTTTACAAGCACTTCCTTTCAACCCAGCCACTTTCTGGAGTACAATCGGGAGAGGCACGGAAGAGTTATTGGCATGAAGCACTCTCAGACTTTTGTAGGGTGGATGAATGTCAGTGTAGGAAGGAAAAATATCTTTCCCTCACCTATCCTAGGTTCATGCTGAGGACCCTACAACAAAAGATGGCTTAATAAGAGAAGAGCATGCAGGTATTTTTAAGATGAGTTATAATTGACACAGAAGACTTCATAAGGAAAAGAAAACCTGAAGCAACAGTCATATGTGACTATATGTTATAGGTAGTTTGATGAATAGCAGACTGAGAAAATGAAAATGATAGGACAAAGGGGCTGTGATCTAACGCTAAGAAGCTGGGAGCCTCAGCAAAGCCTGTTGGCTCAGGTTCCTTTCTGGGTCCCTTCACCTTCAGAGATAAATAAGGATGCTCCTTTCCCCACGTGTAGAGAGAGCACCTCTCACCAGAGGGTTTTATGTCCCACATTAGGGAAAGTCAGAAAATCCTTTCTAGGTATTATGACCTGCTTCTGTAGTTTCCTCAGATTCTTCCAGCTGAAAATGTTTTAGGATACTATGCATGCCCTGGACCCTACTGCATTTCCCCGAAAATAAGACCTACCCCCAAAATAAGCCCTAGCAGGATTTCTATGCATTTGTTAAACATAAGCCCTACCCCAATAATAAGACCTAGTGATGGGTGGGGCTATGCATTTGGGCACAGAGAGGAAGACATACCCTGAAAATAAGCCCTAGTGTGTCTTCTTGAGAAAAAATAAATATAAGACAGTGTCTTATTTTGGGGGAAACATGGTACCATCACAAGAGTGAGAAGAGGGAGGGTAAATGGTGGGGCCATACCTATGGAGCATATTGCAAGGGTACAAGTCAAATCTATCAAGTATAGAACACAAATGTCTTAACACAGTGATTAAGTAAATGAGATGAAAGCTATGTTAATTAGTTGGATGTAAGCACTCCAATTTGTACAAAAAATCAACACATTGAATCCCACAGAGGCATAAACATATTCATGATCTATGTATATATGACTTAATAAAAGGAAAAAAATAAAAACAAAAGTGAATAAGGCTTAGTGTGAAACTGTAATCTGAGCTAGGCAAAACCCGAAGAGACTTTTAAAACAAAAGTCTTAATGGGTAATTTGAAAATCCTCTTCTTCCCACATTTATCTGCTACACTAAAAATTTCTGTAAGATTAAAAGGCATTAAGGGCTCTTTTCAATTACTTGGTTTATTACTATCCGGGAAGGAACTTTCTCCAGATAATTTGAGTCAGGCTAATCAATACATTTTTTCTTTTGTTTTTTTCTTTTCTTTTCTGTGTATTCTTTAAGGAGACCTCTAATGTCATGAAATAGACCAGCCAGTCCACTCTCTGCTGGAAGCAATTGACTAAAATGGGCCGTGTGGAGCAGAAATCTGCCATTGCATGGAGCTCCTGGCTGGGACATCTATGACCAGGCAGAAATGACCAGCAAAATAAATGATTAAGCTAGAATTGGGGAGCATTTTTTTTTCCTAGCCTAATTTATAATACCTATTTTCTCTCTTATGAAGAAGATAAATGGCATCATTAAAAAGCAAATGCATCGAATGTGTTACAAAAAGTATAAGTGTGCTGTGTATTATCACTCAGCATTGTACATTCTATATTAATGTGTGCACATATTTTAATATGGCAACAATAATTTGAAAGGAAAAATAACATATCATAAAGCAAATTTTCACTTATAAGAATTATGTGTAACAGCTCTGGTTTGCCTTCCCCAGCCTGCTTTAAAGAAACAGTTAAAATCAGCTCTCCTCCTGTTACTCAATTTCAACAAATGAGATGAAATGGTTTACATTACGTGTCTCAGTGAGTGATTTGGTTGGCAAAGCCAAAGTGTGTGCATTCTTAAGGAAATAATTACCCTAACAACAACAGGCACCAACTTGGCTTCTTTTACAGAGACTTACAATATTCTTTACAGCTAAAACACAGCAAATCGACCTACTTTCTTAAGGGTGTTCAGGACTAGGAATGAACAGATATGTCTTTAGTTTTAGTGTCCAGACAGAAGGGTACTATGAATAGAATCTGCAAAGAAATTCTGGGGCTCCAAGAGCCTGGAGCTCATGAGTGGGATAAAGCAAATAGCCTGCTGACTCTGACCTTAATGATCCACCAGGGACATACGGTAGTCGCAAAAAAATCTAATCTAATGGGCCTCAGCCATTAACCAACTCATCAGTGGGTGATACACCATTTAAGTCAGTGTTGAATTTTATGGGGATTCAATTCTGGAATGTATCACTGGAAGGCTGAGCCACCTGAGCCCGGCAGCCAACACCACTGACTGAGGACTACCATGTCACAATAGGTCTCTGTATCACTGGTGATGAAGACCAAGGCCGTACCCTGAAGTAGATTGGGGTGGGAGAAGTGGATGGAGGTATTTGAAAGACAGCAGAAGGAGCAGAAGGAGGTGATTTTAGACAGCTTATGGAATAGAGTTTCCTGGAACCAATGGTATTAATATACAGAAGAGGCATGTGTCACCAACCATTCCAAAGGCTTTATCTGACTTTTCAAGTCAAAGCAGATTTAGATGATTTCATCAGGCATTTACACTGGATTTAAGAGGACATTGATCATCTGTGGATGGTCTTTCTTATAGTTAGGGTCTTTAAACCAGGAAAAGGAAAAGCCCTGAACATTTCCCAGAGTTTTGGGCTCTATCCTCTGGTGTTTATCCCATTGGCTCTACGTCCCCCACAGCTGTAGTCATCCAAAGATATGTGAAAACAACTCACCTACACTATGTCGGTATGGAAATTATAATGGATAAAATCATATGCCATAGCTAAATTTAATGTTTTTTTAATTGTTTGGGATTCATTGAGGGTACAAAGAATTAGGTTATACTGATTGCATTTGTTAGGTAAATTCCCTCTTGTAATTGTTTCCTGCCAAGAGATGTGTCATATATCGTGACTCCTCCAACCCCGTCCCTCCTCCTCTCTCTCTGATTTCTCATTCCCCGATCCCCACCTTGTATTAGCTCATCTATTGCCTTCATATTAGAATTGAGTACATTGGATTCTTGCTTCTGCATTCTTGTGATGCTTTACTAAGAAGAACGTGTTCCAACTCAATCCAGGTTAATACAAAAGATATAAAATCTCCATCTCTTTTAATGGCTGAATAGTATTTCATAGTATATATATACTACAGTTTGTTAATCCAATCTAATCCACAGCTTGGTGGGGTTGTTTCTGCATTTTGGCAATTGTAAACTGAGCTGCAATAAACACTTTTGTGCAAATGTCCTTATAATAAAAGGAATTTTTGTCTTCTGGGTAGATGCTTAGTAATGGGATTGCAAGATAAAATGAGAGGTCTAATTTGAATCCTTTGAGGATTCTCCATACATCCTTCAAAAAAGTTTGTATTACTTTGCAGTCCCACCAGCAATGTGAAAGTGTCCCCTTCTCTCCACATCCACACCAGCATCTGCAGCTTTGAGATTTTATGATGTGATGTGGGCCAGTCTCATTGAGGTTAGGTGATATCTCAGGGTAGTTTTGACTTGAATTTCTTTGATAATTAGGGCAATGCATATTTTTTTCATATGTTTCTTAACCATTTGACTGCCTTCTTTAAAGAAGGTTCTATTCTTCTTTTTTGCCCAGTGATAGAAGGGATTGTTGGCTCTTTTTTATTGTTGATTAATTTGAGCTGTCTGTAGATCCTAGTTATCAAGCTTTTGTTTGATCTAACATCTTACAGCCACATAATCTTTGATAAACCAAACAAGAACATACACTGGAGGAAAGAATACCTATTCAATCTATGGTTCTGGGAGAACTGGATATCCACATGTAAAAAAACTGGACCCGCACCTTTCTTCACTCACAAAAATAGATTCAAGATAGATAAAAGATTTAAATGTAAGGCATGAAACAATAAAAATCCTCAAAGAAAGTGTGGGGAAATCACTTAAAGCTATCTATCGGCTGGCAAAGATTTTATGAGGAAGACTTCAGCGGCAATTTCAACAACAAAAATAAACAAATGGGACTTCACTAAACTAAATAGCTTATGTACAGCTAAGGAGACAACAACCAAAGTGAATATAGCAAGCTTCAGAATGGGAAAATATATTTGCATATTATGAATTGGATTAAATTTAATTTTTAACAACAAATACGACAAATTTTCTAACATAAGGATAGATCAATGGTTTTCAACCAAGGATGATTTTGTTCCCCAGGCGATATTTGGCAATACTGGAGAAATTTTTGGTCATCACAACTGGGGGTGTTACTGGCATCTGTGTTGAAGCCAAGAATGCTGTTAAACATCCCACAATACACAGGACAGGCCCCCACAACAAAGAATTATCTGGCTCCAACTGCTAGTAGTGTTGCGGTAGAGACACAGTAGGTTAGATCGTATTGCATTCAAATTATTTCAGGCTAGTTAGAGATGTATACTGATAATTTGAGAAAGTTTCAAGATAGTGAAATTGTAGCCTAAGATGGGATATAGGCATATATGAGGTCAAATGATTGAGTTCATGAATTCATTCTAGAAAAAGTGCTACATACTGCATTCTGGACATCACTATGGTCACCTTCGAAGTACTCCCCTTGAGAAGCTATGCACTGATGCCAGGGCCTAGTCCACCCCTCAAAGCAATTCTGGAACTCTTTCTCCAGAACGGCCATCAGAGCTGTCACCGTATGAGGACTGACAATTAAGTTCATGAACTCAACTTAGAAAAAGAGTCAGAATCAGTGCAAAGCTTCCAAAGGGAGGCATTTCGAAGCTGACCATAGTGATATTCAGCAATGCGGTGTGTAGCATCTTTTCTAGGATAAGTTCATGAACTTAATTGTCCGGCTTCATATGCTGCCTAATTTGAGGGAAGAACCAAACATAGAATGTGTACAGAAGGGTTCAAAGAAAACATAAGGCTTCAGCCAGGCTGTATGATTGCCTGTATAATTGTTAAAATTATATAGGCAGAAATGAACCACTGTTGAATGACGAAACCACATATCAACATGAGAGAAGTGCTCAGAGGTGCAGAACCACCGTCTTATTCTCCCAGCTCCATGTCAACAGAGGATTGGAGAGCCTCCAAAAATGTTACTGTGACTGAGGGAACCTCTCTTTCTCTATCTCCTCCATATCCCAGTAAGTACCCCTGATGGTGTGACTTGGCAGAAAGGCTGCCCTGGGTGGGGACTGTGAGACAACCTGCCAATTACATGGTAGTGCCTAGAGTGGGCTCTTGCACAGGCCACACCATGGCTCTTGGTCTGCCAGGCGACTCAACTGCCCGTATGTTCATGTTTAGTCAGTTTGGGCTGCTAGAACATAATGCCATAAACTGTGTGACTTATAAACAAGAGAAATTTATTTCTCATAACTTGAGATGAGGACAAGAGCCAGGCATTGGCAGGCTGGCAGGCTCAGGGTCCAGTGGGGACCAGCTTCCTAATTTTAGCACCTCCATGTGTCCTCACTTGGGGATAGAGTAAGGGACTCTCTGGGTCTTTTTCATAAGGGCCCTAGTCCCATCTTGAAGGCTTTTCCCCCCAAAACAAATCATCTTCCGAAGACCCCCATTCTCAAAAACACCATTACTTCAGGGGTTAGAATTCAACATGTGAATCTTGGGAAGACAAAGTGTGTACAGCAGTGAAGAAGTTTGCTAGTTAGCGTGAACCTCAGACTTTTCGTGTCTTCCTTCCCTGTAGTCACAGATACAGGGTCTCATTTCACTCACATCAACTTTACTAACAGCATCTGTCCCAGAGTTCTTTGTCTTGTGTAGCAGCAAAAGTTGTGTGATTCTCTACCATCCTTGCATCTCAACTGGTCTGAAGATACAAGATTTTCACTTTACGTCATCAGTACAGTACATTGTACCCAATAAGGTAGGGACAAGGTCAGGAAAAGGTGACTGTGAAATTAGAGGATACAAAAATGCTAAAGGAATAGTAGATCTTTTACTTTTAGAGATCCCCAGCTAACAACACATGTGTTATAAGAAATTATAATAGATTTCTGAAGTCATTTTGATATTTGGCCTATCATTCATTTCACAGCCACGGGTGCTATGGATGAGGTTACCCTTTTGTAGAAGGAACTCATTCTACCAGGTAGATGATGACAACCTTTTCCAAACAAGTATCCATTTAATAGACCAGAATATGTTTTCAGGTTGAAGGGTTTCAGTTCAACAAATATGACAAAACTATGATCTACAACAGTATTAGATGACACGGCTGGTATTATACTTAACACTACTGAATCTCAGTACTACTGGATAAGTGGCACTAGCAGTAACCAGTAGTAAGTGCATCATAAGTAATATTCAGAGGACCTGATTGGTGTTTGCTACCAGGAAGTGAGTGATCTGTATGAAGTCCAGAGGAAAAAGTGAAAGGACAAGTATTTGATGATTCTTACTGGTGCTCAGGAATAGAATGCTGTGATTCTGGAAGCTCAGAATTGAGCTTGAGTTAAATAGAAACATCCCTCCTAACTATGATGGGTCATTTCTTAAACACTTCAGGACTAACTTTCCAACTTTGTTTTGAAGACTGGTTTGTTTGTTTGTTTGTTTGTTTATTTTAGGCAATAATTCGATCTCAAGTTGTTCCTTTCAGCAGCCATGCCTAGAAGAGGGAAATTTCCTGCATGGTAATGAGCTTCTGGCTCTCAAGTCCAGCTCTACCAGGAATTCTTTGTTATAAAATACTTGAACTTTCACATAAGCTTATTGTATCCGGGTACAAATCCAGTGAGGGTGAGTGAGCAGTGATTTTTATTAGCACACTATATAGACAAAAGAAGAAAGGTTAATTGGTGCCCTGAAGTTCAGTCCATTGGTCTGTGGCAGGGCTGAGACCCAAAGGCAAGTCTACCTGCTCTTCTCATGATACTAACACCCTAGGGGAGATAAAGACAGAAAAATCAGGCGGGGAGAAAATGAGCCCCAGGGACAGAACATGCAGCCGAGTCTCTCTAACACAGTGGTTCTCAACCTTCCTAATGCCGCGGCCCTTTAATATGGTTCGTGTGTGTCATGACAGGAACCCACAGTTGAGAACCGCTGCTCTAACGCTTCCCCCAAACTACTCTCTCTGCTCTCACTGTCCCCTGGGGTTTCCATTCCGGAACCTTTTGTGTGACTCATGTCCTGCTCTCGCACCCTGAAGGCATCAGGGTGACATCAGAGATGGGGGATGCATCTGCAGAGAAGTGCTTAGAAGAGCAGAGATGCTTCTAGGTGGCCTGCCAGAGAGAACGTGACAGTTACCATGGCGAAGGCTGGGGTGGCCTGAGGAGCTGGTACTGAATCTTAACCTTACCAGGCCGTTCTTGATTTTTAGGTGACTGGGCAAATTGCTGTACTTGACTGCCTCAGTATTCTTGTTCCTTTTATTTAAATTCCAATATATCATGAGGGGGCACAAATATCTTTGTTATGTGGATACCTTTTACAATTCTTAACTCGTGGCTTTTAGTGGGACCCATCACCCAAGTTCATTATACCAGAGTTCATAGTGTTCACTGTACCTGATAGGCAGGTTTTACCCCTCCCCTCCTTACCCTTTCTTGATTTCCAATGTCCTTTACATCTCCTGTGCCTGTGTGTGCCCATTAGTTAGCTCCCAATTATTAGGGAGTAAATGTAGAGTTTGTTTTTCCATTTCTTAACTTCCCTTAAGATGATGGTCTCCAGTTCCATTGAAGTTCTGCAAAAGACATTATTTCATGCCTTTTCATGGCTCTATGTTGTACCACATATATAGTGTGTATGTGTATGTATACAGATGTGCACACACGCCCCACATTTACCGAATCAGTTATGAACTGATGGGCACTTAGGTCGATTCCACATCTACATGACTGTGAATTGTGCTGCAGCATTTGAGCTTGGAGTGGGATTGCTGGGTAGTAGTAGGTCTACTTTAAGTTCTTTGAGGAATCTCCAGACTGTTTTCCACAGAGTTTGCACTAATTTGCTGTCCCACCAACAGTGTACAAACGTTCCTTCTCCACCTATGCCAGCATCTGTTGCTTTTCGACTTTTTAATAAGGGCCATTCTGGTAGGGGTAAGATGGTATCTCGTTGTGGTTTTAATTTGCATTTTCCTGGTGATTAGTGATGTCAAGCATTTCTTCATATGTTTACTGGCCATCTGTCTACCTTCTTTTGAAAAACTTCTCTTGTCTTTTATTAATTCGTACTTCCCAATGGGACTGTTTGTTTCTTTCTTGCTGATATGTTTGAATTCATTAATTCTAGCAAGAGGATGCAAAAATGCTAAAAGGAATAATTGGTCTTTTTAAAAATCCTGAGCAAATAGTAAATATGTTATAAGGAATTTGATTTCTCCAATCATTTTGAGATTTGCCCAATCACTCATTTCATAGACTCACCACACTTCATCAACCAGGTACAGTGAACATTATAGATGCATGAAAAACATTTTATGTCTTCTTTGTTTCTTAAGTTAACTGATTTATGCCCTTTGGGGAGGTGACATACATTAAGCTTTTTTTGGTGCTTAATTTTTTTTCCAAATTTTGAATTACTCATATTTCCTTATTGCTATGTGTGTGTGTATATATATGAAGAAATTATGAAAAATTTAAAGCAATTTCTATGTAAGAAAAATTGTGGATAAATTCAATCACATTTAAGACCATAATTATAAAAACATTCAAGAAAATGTTTCAGGGACATTTAATACTAAAACGTATATTTAAGTATAAAAAAGGTAGACTAGGAGTTTGAGAATTATTAAATTGAATTATTAATGTGCCTCCAAGTCTGTGACGCAGAGATTAAAAACTTCCAGGAAGCAAATCCCAGCCAGTAACAGGTTAATTATTCTTTTCTCCTTTAAACAGGCGGTAGGGTGGTGCCTGTGGCTCAAAGGAGTAGGGTGCTGGTCCCATATGCTGGAGGTGGCAGGTTCAAACCCAGCCCCAGCCAAAAAAAAAAAACAAAACAAAAACATGCAAAATAAATAAATAAATGGTCACTAATCAGATTCCAAATTTACTTAATATCTTTAAAGCAAAGAACATTGTTATACTTATGCATCTTCGGATACAAAGTTTGTCACCTGTTTTCATTCTCAAGCAATTCCTTTGAGCTTCTCTGCCTCTCTCCCCAGAGCAGCAGCAGTGTGAACCGCTAAACTCTTTTTACATTTTTTCCTGAAGAGCTGTGTGCCTCTGGAGCTGCCTGGCTTCCACGATTATGTACTTTGTGTTCTGCCAATTTTGATTCGTTCTTACTCCTTCTGAAATCTCTGCACCAGAAGATCTGGGAATAAAACGATTTGCAGCAGTCTGCTCCTGCCCGGGAACCTGCCACTGCCTATTGTTTTTTCCTTTCCTGATAGAAGATAGAAATTGGTTCTAAAATCGTATGCTCCGAAGCCCCCAAAGAACTGCCTCCTGTATCAGGTCAAATACAAGCACCTCAAACCGAAAGTTGAAACTTTAAAATACCTCTGACTGGTGTTTGTCATCTAAATTGAGCGGCAGTACAGGAACAGGTTTTTAATTAGGAAAGTGTGAAAACAAATGGAATCCTAAGCGAATTTCTTATTTTGGAATATGCTTGTGACTCCGAAGCTGAGAGTTTGCAAGAACGTGCCTCGGTTTAGAAAAATTTTTTCTAATCGAAAAGAATTCAAGAGTGATAGATTTCTATTCATTTCAATAAGTTTGTGTGTGTTCAATGCCACATGGTAGGCTCTCCCATTACTGATTGTAATGTGGGTTCTTCTTGCTGGGATTCTGATTCCTGAGATTCTCTCATTCACTTAAAGTTTTATGTCAGGTAAATAACTTTTGCAGGTCCCCTTTTTATGAAGTATTGTCAAGAGCATGTAAGCAAGAATATAACTTTATGGTATAAAACCTTTAGAAAGGTACATGTGACCATATTCTGGAACCACATACTTTTTAAAAAATGATTTATTTGAATGCTTTAGAATAGGGGGTGCTTCATTAATGTGATCCAATAAAGAGGAAAGATAAGAAAATATTATCCACATTTCCTTGGATAGAACCTCAAAATCTGGAATGCTCCTAGTGATTTGTTATTCATGTCTGAAAAATTTCCTTCTTGATTTGGCCACACTTGGGAGCATTTAAATGAATTCAACAGAATGGAATTTGAAGCACTTGGTAGTAAGTATACTGGAACACACAGAAGTTAACATGGAGTGCTACATTCTCCCATGGTCGTCTAGTGATGTTGACTTAAGAATTCTACAAGAGCATTTGTACTGGGACTGCTTTCCCTCTCATAACAGATTGCAAGTTCTTTGACAAGGAGGGTGGGATCTTGTATATCTGTTCACCAGCAGTAGTCCAGTGCCGGCATCACAGGGAGGACGTTGGAGAAAGTTACTGGGATTACTATTAGAGAATTACTTACTAGAGGGAGTGCTGGATTTTATTTTGTCACAGGAAAAGGAAAGATATCTAAGTTAATACGTTTCTAGTAGTTTATTTTATTAAACTTTCTAGGACTCCTAGATGGAAATAAGAATAAAGAAAAAGGTTTCTAGGCTCTCCCCTTATTAAACCAAGATCTACTGTGTTTACTAGAAGTAATATCTAAACAACTATTAATGTCTCTTTTACAATACTTTGATGATTGGGAATGTCACTCTAATTGTTCACAGCCATCTTTTAGAAGAAAAAGTTAGAGAAAAACATAAATATATGTAGCTTTGGGTGCTCCAAGTAGAACAATACACTTTCAAGCTACACTATTTTTCTGGAAAAGGATTTTCCAAATTCCTGTAGGTCATTTAGCATTATCAAGGTTAAACTGGCTTTATAGTCAGAAAGAAGAAGGGTTTGCTTTAGGGAAAGTAAAAGGAAACTCAGATCTTTTTTTGGGATATGGCCCAAGGGGACAGAGAGAGTTAACCACACACACATGCCTGGGATTTTCTTCCTATAGGATTAGCTCACTAAGGGTTTATAAGTAAGGGTCTCAATTTAAATGCATGTGGGGATATTTTTTGCCTGCATTCCTAGCTTTAGAGTCTAGGAAGAGATAATTTTTAAACTTTTATTAGCTTCTCCTCAACAATCTGGAGCCTGGCAACATGAGCTTGAAAGCTCGGTGAATAAAGGCATAAATCATTTTAGCTCTCTCAAACCATCCAACCTTCCCACAAAGCACGGGTACTGAGTTGAGGTGCAGAGGACCAGCCATCCAGTCCTCTGTGGCAGCAGAGGGTGTGAGGCAGGACACTGACTGGAGGAATCATGCAAACTTGAGAGTCTTAGACAGTGAGCATTGAGAAGGGAGAGTCTGAGGCAGTGAGCATGGGGAAGGGAGAGTCTGAGGCAGTGAGCATTGGGAAGGGAGAGTCTGAGACAGTGAGCATTGGGAAGGGAGAGTCTGAGACAGTGAGCATTGAGAAGGGAGAGTCTGAGGCAGTGAGCATTGGGAAGGGAGAGTCTTAGGCAGTGAGCATTGGGAAGGGAGAGTCTTAGGCAGTGAGCATTGGGAAGGGAGAGTCTTAG
>NW_003852430.1:14986116-15012366 GCF_000181295.1 Otolemur garnettii
AGGCAGTGAGCATTGGGAAGGGAGAGTCTTAGGCAGTGAGCATTGGGAAGGGAGAGTCTTAGGCAGTGAGCATTGGGAAGGGAGAGTCTTAGACAGTGAGCATTGGGAAGGGAGAGTCTGAGGCAGTGAGCATTGGGAAGGGAGAGTCTGAGGCAGTGAGCATTGACAAGCGTCCTTACCAGCCAGGGAGCTTCACCCCAGCTCTTACCAAGATCAGACACCACCCTTAATCCATCACCAATGTTACCAGCCACACATGACGGCAAGCAGCTGGCTGTTGACCCCCTGAGACAACCTGACTGAATTCAATAGCCAGCTGAGATCTTCAGAAGAATATGTAATAATATATGGATGAAAATGTTACATTTTGTCTGCATATCAAAATTGTGATTAAATTCTGCAAACCTAACTATGAGGGCTGCAGAATGACAACGTCTGGGGACAGAAGAGTCTGGTTTCGACTTGTCAGTGATCAGGCAGTCTTAGTACAGGGCAAGGTTTCTCTTCATGATCACTTGGAGCAGTGTACTTGTGGTTTCTCATAAAAAGTGTTACTGATGGAAAAGCCATACCCTCACCCTGCCTCAAGCTTCTGAACTTGTCACTCCAAGTTTTATATAAACTGACTTGAAGACATTTATTTTGAAGGTTAGAAGTGATGACTACTTTTAGTTCACTCTAGTGATCCGTGATGATAATGGCTTTTAATCAATGATGTAGGTTCCTAATTCCTGGGTCTTATTTCATTGTTTCCTAAGAGGCAGAAGAAATAACACTTTATTATGTATTAAATTTAATTTGCCCATATAAGCTTTTAAAATTCTTAAAATCACCCTGAGGATAGAAATTATCCTGTACGCACAGGGACACTAACTCTCCAGGACCACAGGTGAATTGGCAAATATTACAAAAGGAATAAGAGGGAAGTTCAGGCATTTGTTGTCATGGGTCAAGAGTTTTACATAAGTGATTTGAATTAATCTTCAAGACAACCCTATCAAGTGGATATTGATATGTCTATTGTAGAGATGACAAAGATGAAATAATTTTCTCAAGATTGTGTAGTAAGAGTAGAACTCAGGTCCGGTTTGATTTAAAACCTACTATTTTCCCCCCTCTTTTATCCTGCTTCATAATTGTGTCTGTTGAAAGACAAGTATGACCCCTCATTTATAAATTTACAATACATTGTACAGCCTCCTACATTATTTGAAGGATTAAAGAGCAAACGAAAACATAACACATTGTAATAGTCTAAACGTTTTTAATTCTTATTGCCCCATGTTTAATTTTCCTACCTTATAGAAATTAGACATGATGATATAAAAGAAGTGCAAAATTAGGCCTGACACGTGATATGCCTTTGAATCAGTTTACTTTTTTCTACCCTATACACTCAGAATACAAAAAGAGAGATGGTTAGATTCACAGATACCCACGTACCACTCTATATAGCATATCTATTACTATATAATATGTGCTTTTGTATGACATATATATCATTTCATAGGTACTACAAAAATATAAAGGCTAAAATTAAATATAAGAGCTATTTGTATTTGGACTTTTTAATAGATACAAAGTAATTTAAAATAAGATTCTCAAAAGAAATAACTAACACTTGAATGAGGAAAAACATCACAATTTCATAAACCTAAAAATCTTAAGTTAATATTATTAAAATCATAAAGGTTTAGTGTTAGTTGACTATATATTGTTGTTACTGTTCAGTGAAATGGTATCTGTTATAGCCAGCGGAAAGAGCTTAAATGCAATTTTGAAAATCAAACTATTTTAAAATGTACCAAATTGTGAGTTTTAACAAAAACCTTATAATCAGGAAAATACACAAGGCAGAACAGTCTGCAGTGCTGGGCAATGGAATGTTTGTGGAGCCCTCTTGCTCCCTGGGACCTCAGCCAGTCCATATGGTCATCTAACGGGGGGCCTGAAGACTGTGGGTGATCTCGCAGACCATATGTGCTGCAATACCTAGGAACAACTGGAGCTTGGCTTATCACGTGGCAAGAACCTAAATTTGGATTTCACTTGTTTTTACCGAGGAGAACCCAAACCTCACTGATAATTTTTGTGCATTGCTTGCTTTGTCTACCATTAACTCTGAACGGGGCTGCACAAACATCCCCCTTTCACGACAGACACTCTTCAAGTGATCTGTTAACCAATAACACACCTTTCATTCTAAGGTTTTTTTTTAAACTGAAAGTAATGATGTTGCAGCTCCTCTCGTGCTGGGGTTTCAAGACTGGAGCCCACCAGTGAATAAGCATTAAAATTGCAACTGGGAATGACCCAACCTGCCTCTCTGAGCCAAGACTGTTCCCCCAATCTAGGGGCTGAGTAAGAAAATGGGAACTTGCAGTTGCTGAGATTATAATAAAAGCCCACAGGGAGTAATTTTACCCAGGAATAGAAAAAAGGAAGTCAAAGCAGATAGAAAATAAAGGTCTGATGAGACAATCATCAAAAAGCACAGGTGATGTTCTCTCCAAACCTTCACGCTCTTGTCTGTTCTTAGATGAACATCATCTTTCGCGAGGGGCTCTCACATAAATACTTTACGTTCCTCAGGTCTCTTTAGCACCATTTACGAATACAGCAAAATTTATCACCCGGGAGTATAATAATGGAGACAGAGCCAAGTAAGGTAGCCTTCAGGGAGAGTGAGAGTCTGACCTGGATTTTCTGTTTCAATTCACCAATCAATTATTTGCTTTATCTCCAGTTCCCCACGGACTGATAGAAATGACTGATCCACAAAGGGCCAATAATATTAAGAATCTTATTCTCAAAGTTTCTATAAGTAAGCTTTGTATTAGTACAAAATACATCATAAAATGGAAGAAAATTCCTTTACATGAAAGATAGGCAGGAAAACAAAATGACTGATGTGCTTATTTTGAAGAAATTCTACCCTCCAAAAAGGGATCCAGGCTGTTTTCTATCTACGGAATTACTTATCCACCTTAGTATCTTCGTGAACAATTTGCACTGGATTAAAAAGCATTAACTCTGATCCTCCTTCTTAAGTTTCACATATCAAAGACTATATCTGATGTTTAGAAGCAAATTAAAAGTCCAATTAAGCTTTATGCAAATGCCAACATCTATTTAATTTCTCCTAACAGGTTAGAAATCAGAAGGGATCAGGGCTCTTTTTTAGTTTGTATTATGTTGCTTTAAATTCTAGTTGTCTGGTTTATGATTTAAAAATTGGCAAATATGCCAGAGAGATGCCACATTCAATTTAGCAATGTGTTGTTAGATTGTTAGGAAGCAATTTTTTTTTCCTTGAACAGAAGTGAGATCATTTGAGTAATATTAACTTTAGTGTATGAAATTGGCTTGGGTTACTCCCAACCTCACACTTGCTGGGGGATTACAAAACGGGAGAATTAATGCTCAGGTGTTTAGAGGGTTCAAAACATGTTAACAGATGAATTCTCTGTTTATTGATCAGCAGGCTATTTGATTACCCCTGAATAACAAATACTTTCTGTATTTATGGAAAGCAATACAGAGAATGATATTAAGGCTCGTAGCTTATCTATTTAGTAATGATGGCCTAAAGGTGAGAAATAAATTTCTGTTATTATTTCTAGACCCTGAATGCTGTGTTTCATATTGAACAGAAATTCCCATATGGTTTAGGTGAGCACACAATAATACTTGTACTCAAGGTAGGGAGAAAAAAAAACCAACTAGAAAACAAGATAAATGTAAACCCAGCTACAGTGTTAACGGACTTCGTCATCCTGGCTCTCCCCTTAGAGTGGGAGGTACCTGAGCATCAGGTAGTGAATGGAGTCTAGGCCCAGAGTAGCTGCCTGAGTCTACTTACCTGTACAGTGAGCCTTTCCTTGGATTGTCAGTGTGCAATTGGAATGGACTTATTTGGTGATTACAGAAACACACAATGGCTCCCTAACCTACAAAGTCAGGTTCCAAGTTGAAACTTTTTAACCTTTCCATCCCCAAATTAAGGCAGGATATCAAAACCTATATTGCATCCTGAGAAGATAGCAGGGTTAGTGCCATCCACAGGGACCTTAATCTACAGGGAGGGGGTTTGCCCTCCTATCCTCAGTAATTCACCCTCTGGCCCCTGTGTAAACCACACATCATACAATGCACAGGACAGGTGCTCACAACAAAGAATGTCTAGTCCAAAATACCAATAGTGCCGACATTAGGAAACCCTGGTTGGAGGAAGCAGAACAAGATGGCAGAATAGAAGCTTTCCATGATCCTCTCCCTGCATCAGCATCAAATTCAGCAACTATCCACACAAGCAAGGAGCTTCAGAAGAACCAAAAATCAGGGGAGCAGTCATGCTACCTGGTTTTAACATTATGTCTAAGAAAGAGGCACTGAAGACAGTAGAAAAGAAGTCCTCCTTCCTATTGCACGCCACCCCCACCACACAGCAGTGCTGCGCCCTTCAGTTCACAGAGAGGAGAGAAAATCTGTGGGACGAAGAGGGACATAATTATGAAGCTTTGCATTATACTCAGGGTCAGGTTGGTACAAGGGAACACAGAACAGGGCTTAATTCTCCCAGTGCCCAATGCATGGAGCATTTAGACTAACCCCACCAGAAAGAAAGTCTCCATTCTAGTTTGGGGCCTGGACCAGTACAAAGGGTGAAGTGCTTCAGCAATTTCTGCAGACTTGGGGTGCACGTGACCCAATGATACACCAGCAGTGGTGGCCAAGCCACTGTGTCACCACTCCTCTAACTACAGCTGAGGGAGTCTTCTTTCACTTGGGAAAAGAGAAGGAAAAAGTTCAGAGGACTTTTTTTTTCCAACTTGAGTACCAGCTCAGCTACAGTAAAATAAACAAGCTTACTCCTAAAGCCTCTGAGTGTCCAGGCCATAATTCTAGATGACATTTCTAGACCTACCCTGAGATAGAAGGAAATCAACTGCCCTGAAGTGAAGGACCCAGTGCCGGCAAGAGTTGCTACTTCCCAAAGAAATCCATAGGTTTAGTGCAATCTCCATCAGAATATCAATGCCATTTTTCAAAGAAATTAAAGAAGTAATTCTAAAATTTATGTGGAAACACAAAAGACACAGAATCATCAGAGCAATCCTCACCAAAAAGAATAAAATTGGAAGAATCACAACTTTGACTTTGAATTATACTACAGAGTGGTAACAGGATAGTGACATAAAAACAGACACAGGGACCAAGAGATAGAGAACCAAAAATAAATCCACACACCGTAGTGAACCTGTCTTTAAGAAAGTTGATAAAAACACACACTGGAGAAAGAACAGACCTTCCAATAAATGGTGCTGGAAAAAGTGGATACCTATTTGCAAAAGAATGAAATGACAACGTTATCTCTTGCCATATATGAAAATCAAATCAAATTGATTAAAGATTTAAATCTAAGACCTAAAACTGTGAAACTAATATAAGAAAACATCAGAGATAAGCTTCAATACATTGGTCTGAGTAAGAACTTACTACATAATATACCCACATAGGTAAAGCAAAATTGGACAGATGGGATCACATCCAGCTAAAAATCTTTTGCACAGCAAAGGAAACAATCAATAAAATGAATAGCCCACAGAATAGCAGCAAATATTTACAAACTACCCATCTGACAATGGTTTAATAGCTAGGATAAATAAGAAATCAAGGAATCTAATCCATCTTACCCCAGTTAAAGTGGCTTTTATCAAAAAGATAATAACAAGTGTTGAAGAGCATGCAGAGAAAGGAGAACTCTTGTACGTTGTCAGAAAGAATGTAAATTATAAGCTAATGTAATCACTATGGAGAATAGTAAACTTCACCTGTGCGGTTTTTGGATGATTACCGGCCAGTTTGGGTGGTAAAGGGAAAAATGCAGTAGCCAGTATGTTCATTGAGGGCTCAGATGCTCAGGGGTGAGGTTTCTATCAGCCCACCAGCTATGCCATGTAGACCAGCAGAGCTAGTAACCAAAATCGAATAAAGAAGGTAGATGATTAATGCTGACTACAGCACAGAAACCAGCTCCACTGGCAGGGATTGTAGTTTTTTCTACTAACATTTTTTCCCATAAATTTCTTCAAGAAGAGACAAATCAGAATTCTAGAAGGCCTGTTCTCGGATGAGGCAGGCATAAGATATGATTCAATGAATCTGAGCACGGTAGGGGTGGACCTTGGAGTATGCCGTCTGGATCCCCTTTGGAATGGAACTCTTTTTCCTCTAGTTTCTGGGACTGTGGGTGCTGAGCTCTCATACGTGTACCCCCTTCCAGGAGTGCTTTCCCCTCACCCAAAGTTACGCCTTTTCCTAGGGGCAGCCTACATGTAATCACCAATCACGGAGGTGAAGTGCTGGTCCACTTCCCCGCTATCCACAGGATCGGCTGAGTTTGTGTTTGCAACTGCACCACAGTTCAAGTTCTCCCTGTGCTAAATATTGTTTCCCTTCATCTCTCATAGATGTTGTAAAGAACAGCCCCAGCGAACCCTCTGCAAACAAATCTCAGGGTTTCATATTCTGTTTGCCAGGGAACCTGACCTGTGGGGGTCACTGATGTCTCAGAACTTAAAACCAGTTTTAATAACAAGAGGGTTATGAATGATAAACACGTAAACAACCAAATAGGATAATTTTCAGAAAATGAAACATGTGCTGTGAAATGGAATAGGTGATGATAGATAGGGAAAGTCATATAGTGGGAAGAACTGAAATTTGGTACTAAACCCGGGATGGTGGAATGGATGCGGGAAGGAGTCGGGTGTGTGTGGATACCAAGCACAGGTTAGTTTGGCTGCAGCATGAGAGCACGTTAGAATAGCAGGTGGAGGTCGGGTTATAAGCAGCCCTTCAACCACGTTTGAAGTGTTTGGCTTTATTCTGTTTTCAAGGAACACCAAGAGAATATTTTAATCAGGGGAGGGGAATGATGTGAATGATTCCTCTGAAGGATAATGCTGGTCACCTTAGTAAAAGGGACTTCCCTGACACCCTATCTGAAATTTTACCCTTCCCCCTACCGTTTCCAACATTTCATATCCTTCTTCTTTCTGAATTATTTTTTTCCTACACTTACTATTATATGATATATAGTATAGTGTATATGGGATATACTACTTCCTTATTTACTATATTCTCTAGCTCTCTAACTGGAATGTAAAACCCTCCAGGGAAGTATGTTTTTTTTCTAAGTCATGATTCTATTCCCAGGATCCAGAAGAGTGGCTATTACTCTCACATAATACATGCAAAATAAACCTGAATTAAATGGAAGAACAACAAATACAAATGGCTGTTAAAGCTAGACAATGAGCTGAGAAGAAGAACAGACACCAAAGGCAGGTGGATATTGTGAGTGGAGCAAAAGAGGGTGGCCGGGATTGCAGCGTTTGTTGTGGAGACAACAAGAACTTGACTCACTCCAGTTACGTTTGAGAGTGGAGTACTTGGTGATAGATTAAGCATTGGAGCTCTAAAGAGAGAGGGAAATTAAGTATGATAGTTGGCCAGGGAAACTAAGTAAATAAATGTTTCCACCATTGACAAAGATGGCAGAGATTAGTGGAAAGGAAGATGTGGAGTGTGGATATGTGACTGGAGAAGGTATTTTCCGGCCCCTGTTTTTGTGCTCACAGTAGACTAGGAATCGCAAGACTCCAGGGAAGGCGCTTGAGCACAAAAGGCTCCTTATGCAGAATTTGTAAGTCCTTTGATAGTTTGCTTGGTGATTGAAAACCTTAGAAAATTGAATGAGGCAGTGCAAGTAGCAAGGGTCTGTAATTTCAGTAGCTTACCCAGAGGGGTGAAACGTGGAATGACCACTTATTAGCCATTTCGGGTCAGGGGAAAATTGTTATCGGTCAGATCTCGCTTTATAGTCATGCAATAGATTTATGCTCCTGTGGGTTGATCCTTTGAATAATCAAAGTCCTGGACCTTTGGCAGAGTTTGAATGTTAGATCAGATTGCCTTAACAATGCACCTATACCATGAGACAGGGTGTCATACACTGATGACAAGTAGCAGCATTCCCCTCTCCTTTCCTTGACTGTTATGCAAACACCAATACCATTATTTAAAATAATACTAATAGAAAAGCAGCTGGGAGGTGATTGGTGAAGAAGCCAAATACCAAAAAAATCCGAAGAGCTTTCCTGGTTAGCTGCTTTTGGGAAACTTTACATCCTCCATCTCTGTCCTTATTCAGAATATAGAGTTTCTCAAAATTGGCAGCCCGTTCAGGTCACACAGGAAGCCTTTACAAACCCGGATGTCTGTGCCACACATCGTACAATTGTACCAACTGGCACAGACCCTGGAGGTCAGACCCAGGCATCCGCATTTCTTTTTAAATCCTCAGCTGATGTTAACACGTAGCTAACACTGACAACCACTTTTTCGAGGAATTCTTGAGGCACATTAGCAGAATAAGGACCCTGAGAAGGAGTGCAGGAAAATACCCGTTTTCTGTCTGTAACCCACAGTGGGCAAAACAAAGGTGTTCATCCTTTGTGAGATATTCATAAATATCTCTAGAAATTCTAGTATCACACTGGTATATTTGGAGAATACGTCTGCAGATGACTTAAACATAACCAGTACCTTCAAACACACAAAGGGTTAAAGAAAAATCACATTGAAATTTATTCAATTTGCATTTCCTTGTTTATTAGTGAGGTTAACATCTGTTCAGATGTTTATTTAAAGGTCAGAAAGCTTGCAGGGTTGCTGCTTGTGGTTATGGATAATTCAAATAAGGGATTAGGGGAAGAAGCTTCTTAACCGAGGAGAGAGAAGCCAGTGTTCTGGGGATTCGGTCCTTTGAAAGCCGAGTCCTGGGTTTTCACTGATGTCAGTGGGGCATCATGCTTCTCTCATGAGAATTTACAAAGGCCGTGATGTCAAAGATCTGGTTTTCATATTCTCGGGCTGCCTGAAAAACTAACCCAGTGCATGAAAGATCCCCCCCCCCCAAAAAAAAAAACATTTGGCAAATAAAAGAATTACTCAAGTCCATTGCTGTGGCATTCTTGGACCTCACTGGGTGTTCCTGGACGCTGCGTTAGTTTGCTAAGGCTTCCATAAAGTAGGCATAAGTGTAACAGTAAGCCTCCTGGGTGACTTAAACAACAATTTGTGCTGGCTTTCTAGGGCTGCTATAACAGCAATAATAAACATGGCTTAAAGCCTCTTGGACAGCTTACCCAACAGAAACTTATTTTCTCATAATTATGGAGGCCTGTTTGAGAGCAAGTTGGTGGAGCTGGTTTCTTCTGAGGTCTTTCTTTTTGGCTCATAGATGACCATCTTCCTCCTGTGTCTTCACCTGCCCTTCTCTGCGTTTATGTCCTGACCTCCTCTTATAAGAACTTGAGTTATATTGAAAGCGTCCACCACAATGACCTCATTGGAACTTAATTATCTTTTTAAGGACTCTTTAAAAGGCTCAGGGCCAGTCACATGCGGAAGGCTTCAACAAACAAATTTTGGACGCAATGCAATTCAGCCCACAAAGGATACTATCCGAGTGATTGCATTTCCAATTGGGACCACCTGCAAATTATCTTGAAGCTTGTGTTCTATTTCCAGCCTGAAATTTGTAGGTTTAGAAAACCTACATTTTTCTTCATTCCTATCAGTCTTATGTGTGTTTGTGTCCGAGAGAGGGAGAGAAAGAAACCGTTAGAAAGGAGGCTTCTACATAGTCAGGCTATTGAAATCGTCTTTAAAAGACTTGGACGGCGCAGGTACTAATGAAAGACGGGTCCAATTTCTCCTCCTTTGTTTTCTTCCCTTGAATAATTACTTCTTTGCCTGATGGTTCGGAATTGTTCAAAAGGTTTTGGGAGATGCTTGGCAAACGTTGGGTTGATTTGCAGTTATTCCCAGACTGACTGTGAATCTGGTTCTTTCTGAACATTTTTTATACCATTATATTGAGGTAGAATAATAAGGCAAGAAGGGGTTTAAAACACTATGATAAATTCCTTACACAATAGAAATTACCTTTAAGACTCCACTTACAGAGCTATTCTTTGATTACTGAAGTGCTCCAATAGTTTTTTTCTCTCTTCTGGAGGCTTCTAATTATTCCCATTTCCCCCGAATTGATAGATTGATTTTACTATTGTTTCTAGTGTAAGTGACATAATTAAAAACAAAATATAAGCTTGGTACAATAATACTTGGAGCCACTCTTTTTCTAATTTATTTTTTCTGTTCATTGGGAAGATGCATTTAATTGTTAATGTGTTTGTCATTTGAATTAAGAGTTTCAGCATCTGTCAACACCTGCAGGCATTTCGCATCTTCTCGCACAATTCTCGGTCACTTGAAGAAAACATTTATATCTTCATGTCCATTAAAAAAGTCTAGAAGAGGCAGGAAATCAACCGGCTCCCTCAGCCCTCCCATGTTGGGTAAAACCTCATGCTGCATTAAGAAATGATCATTACGACACTTCATTAAGTTTAATACGGCATAATCACCACATTTATTTGCCAGAATATTACAACTGTCATATTTGTGAAAACATAGTTGAATGTACATATTTTGTGCCTTTTTGTGTGACAAAAGAAACAATAAAAATATCTGTAAGTTAAAGTTTGCATAAAACATCATCGTTAGGAAAACCGATTGGAGAAGAAATCGAATCTGTGTGCCATCTTGTTTTGCTCTCTAAATCAAATCCATTTGACAATAAGCATAATTCACCTTTCCCTATGAGCATAATTTCACTTCATCTGTGGTAGTATTTTCCTAATAACGTCCTGTGGAGGCGCACAATACACCAGCTACGTGTAGCTAGAGGTAGCTCTTTACAGGACTTTAGTGCGTCTACCTTGGCTATTTTAATGTGTGGTTGGAAGCGCAGTTCATATTAGAGGGAAATGCTTTAGAAATGTTTTACGTCTGGCTTCTCAGGGTGACGAGGCTTGATGAAATGGTTTGCGGCTGTAAAATGAGTGTAATAATCGCATCTTGAAGGGATTGTGACAAGTGCAATGAGCGTGTAATAATAAAATATATACGTAAAACACACCAAGGACTTGGTAATTGAGGTAACCAAGATTCCAGGGAAAGGTTGCGTTGGGACTCCTGCCTGACAGCTACGACAGGACAGCCTAATGTAACTAATGTAACGAGGAGCTTTGACTTACTGAGGTGTGATAAAGAAACAGTTTGATCATTCCAATAACTGCGCCATCTGTGAACTCCAGAATTCCTGTTTCCCTCTGAAGAGTGATTCTCTTAACAACAGCCCCAAACCATCCTATTATTTTCAGTCACTTTAGATTTTGTTAATGCTCGAGACGCACATCCTTTGATCCAGACAAACAGTCTGGCGTAATCTCTGTGCTGGCTCATTGCTGATGGCCCAACACTAGCACATTCGACTCCTGGAAAAAGATAGTTTTATTTGTTTGTTTTATCATCTCGCTCTTCTGAACAACAAAACTATGTTCAGCAATAATCATAAAATGAAACAATTACTGGCCAGAAAAGAAACGCAGAGAGTGAAGGTTTTCTTTTATTTAACTGCATATACATAATCATGCCAGTAAAATTTTAATTAAAAATAAAATAGCTATAAAAGTACAGAAAAGGGAAAAATGAATGGTTTAATGCAATTACAGCTTATATCCACAGATTGGCCTGTCATGGTAATGAATAATAAAATTAAACTTTCTGTTTCAAGATTCCAGTTTTACAAATTTGTTAGTGATTTTTTGGCAATTTATCTCTTGTTTTTGCATGTGTATGTTCAACAAACAGTACAAAGGCCAGGCGCGGTGGTTCACGCCTATAATCCCAGCACTTGGGGGGCCGAGCCGGGTGGATTGCCTGAGCTCACAGGTTGGAGATCAGCCTGAGTCAGAGCAAGACCTTGTCTCTAAAAATAGGTGGGCATTGTGCTGGGTGCCTAGAGTCTCATATACTTGGGAGGCGGAGGCAAGAGAATTGCTTAAGCCCAGGAGTTTGAGGTTGCTGTGAGCTATGACACCACAGCACTCTACCAAGGATGACAAGTAGAGATGCTGTCTCAAAAAAAAAAAAAAAAAAGCACCAAACAGTATAGATAGCTTCAATCGATCTTTACTAATCTTCACTAAAAAACACTTTTCATGAGCTTTAATGTAAAAAAGTTTCATTTTCAGGAATCAACAGACACTCTAATTATTAGGAGAAGTTTTAAACATGAGAATACATCTGACAGAGATTTGTATAATCTTGTTTTGCAATAAATTCCAGAAATGTCAGCATGTTTTTCCCCAAGAAGTAATTGTAGTAGCTTTCAAATGTCTCTTCAATGGATAAAAATTTAAACACAGCTAAAACTTCCAAATAGTCAGATAGAGTGGCATAATAGAAATAACTGAAGTCCCATTTCTTTATCTTTAGGATTCCTGTGCTTTTAACTGTTTCAATGCAAAAATGCAGTGTCCTTTATAAGTGTGAAATACAAAGTTAGCTCAAATTATGCTGAATGATTGCAAATTTACTCTATAAAGGAACACCCGCGACTGAGTCTCATGTGTGGGGAGCTTCCCTGTGTAACTGAAAGTTCCTTCAAATTAACTCTGATGTACATGCAATTTTTATTTAAGCATACTAATACAATGTGCTAATTTAAAAAGACATATATTATTCAAACCTATGTATAATTAGAAGAAACAAATGTAAAATTAAATCCATAACATTTTGTTTTCAAGAAAGAGCATTTATTGTTGACATTATTTAGAATTGCTGACTATCTTTATTGCAGCACCAGGGCAGATCTATCCTGTCTTCTCTGTCCTTGGCAGTACTGTTAGCAGATAACTTTTTATAGATATCTCCTATTTCTGTTCGTTTGTGAGTGTAGGCACTGACTGCCTGTTCTAAACTGTCTTTCCAAGAATGTTTATATTGAAAATGGTTTTGGAAGATAGAGATAGTGTCTTCTTTCAGATTGAAGGGAATATTTGTTTATTATCCAGTATTGGAAATATATTCTTTCTCTCCAGGGCAAAGGGGAGACAAGCAAACTATCAATTATAAAAGATCAAAGTTCCTTGACCTTGAAGTTCTCTTCTGTAACACAACCCACTGCCTGGGAAGTGTCATCCAGACTGTTTTATGTCACGCTCTGGAATCTGGGACTCAGGAAACTGGCACAGATGCTGGTACTCTGGCTTCTGCCATTGCTGTGGGTAATAAAGTCCTTCATTCTGACAGAGGAGGCCATGACTTCCCCCCGCACCCGTGAAGCTGCGCCAGGCTAACTTGTTACCTTACAAGTAGGGTAAAATCTCACTTAGCGCGCAATGTACTTCTGTTACAAATATTTTGAGGATAAATTAACCTATTAAAAATGCCAAAGATTGTAGGCGACTTAAAAAGGGAATAAAGAAACCTTCTTGATTTCTCAGATGGGGTTACACATAAATGTCATAGTCTTTAAAAGTTACCCACATCATGCTTGGGTCATCTGTGTGTTGACATGGAGACAAAGGGACATGTGAGGAGAAAACCAAGATATCCAAGACCCAGGCAAGCAATAGAGTAGGCCCAGGGTCAGATGTGCTCCATAAGGAAGGCAGCGGCGTATTGGAAGGGATGCAGCTGGGGTTAATGCACGTGGTTAAACAGGAAGCTGATTGAGAGGCGGAAGCCAGAAGTTAAGAATGAGTGATGGAGGTAAAGGGCCTAACTACAGCTTGGATGCTCCTTAATAAGCACAAACACTGTAACCAAACCGTCTGTGCCTTATCTTAATCAGAAATAATAAACATAAATAAACAAATAAAAAGAATGAGTGTGGCAAACTGGCTGAAGGCTGGCTTGGAGAAGTGCAAGCTATTGCAACCTGGCGACAGCTGTCTCATCCAGTCCTTTATACCTGCTGGGAAGCTGCCCGGCCAGCTCCACATCTTAACCTGCTGCCTCAGACGTGAAATCCACAGGCTTGCTGTAAATTTAACTGACTTTACCCCTCATGGCTTTATGATTTTTTCATTTTGTATTGTTCTCTTTCAAACCTGAACATTTAAAGAAGAAAATCAATTAAAATGAGTTCCTGATGCCTTCCCACCTCTGGATATTATGGTGGAAGGTTTTTGTTCACATCCCTTTATTTTAATTTATTGTTCATCATCACCATTCCAACTCATTTAGAGACTCCTTCTCCCTGGCAACTAATCCCTTCAGAGCTGATGGCTATATCGCAGTGCTAACACCGTCATTATCATGCACCGGCATGTTTTTATGGAGACAGAGTAGGAAACAGCAAACATCTACATATTTTCCCTGGAGGAAACTCTAAATATGCCATGATAGAGGTTAAAGAGCCCATATTAATGTCACAGACTCTAGAGAATATATTATCTGCAGACTTCTGGTAGTCACAAAGTTAATACCAGACGGACAGTCTGTTTTTATTAAAGTTCTAAAAATTATGATTCAGCCTAGAATTCTACTATGACTATTAAAAATTTAAAAAGCAGGCGATGCCTGTGGCTCCAAGGAGTAGGGCACCAGCCCCATATACCAGAGGTGGCGGGTTCAAACCCAGCCCTGGCCAAAACTACAAAAAAAAAAAAAAAAAAATTAAAAAAGCTCTTATAAGAGACCAGGTTGAAAATGACTACTCATTCCCTGGTTTTTAGAGTTAACTTTCAACTGTAATGGAAAACGATATTTTGAGATATTGAGACTATCCAGACTTAATTAAATGCAAATCCCTGTTTACTGAGTACCCACTGGGTTCTGGGTTGGGTGTCAGGGCTGTGAATACAAGATCTCTTAAGGAGTAGGACCTGCCTCTTCAAAACTATAATATTAATTTAGGAAGTTGGGCATCAGTATACGTTTCTTGAAAAATCTTTCTAATATTTTAGGGGAAAAAATTAAAGAATAGTTCTAAATGAAAGCTGTGAAGGATACTGTCTGCTTTTAAAATGCAGATATATTGATAGATTTTTGTTCATTTCTTGGCTACAGAGGAACTGGTTTTCACCACGCTGGTGTTAACTGGGCAAAGTCTCTTGAATTAATTAGTGTTAGCTAGTTGGTGCTCTAACCAACACTTCAGAGACAACCTACAGATAAGACTAATGCCTAGCAATGCATGCTGGGAAAAAAGCTCCAGGTGAGGCTGTCTCATCAAGGAGGCAATTTAGTGTCCTGAGCCTGCCCCAGTCACTTCCTCTAGGTCCAGGTTTCAGATATGAAGCTGTGGAATACAAGTGGGAGTAAAATATAACTTTGCTCCTTTGTGGGCAAGTATCAGCACAGGAGAGCAGGCCGAGTGTACCCAGGAGGCTGGAGCTGGGGCCGGCCAGCCAGAGGCTCTGCCCCCCACCCACTCTGTTTTCAGATATTCGCTCTCATTTTCTCTGCCAGGGTTAGTCAAGTTTATCAAAAAGGAGAAAATCAACACTTGCTTATTATGGGAAAGAAGGAAAGACTAGGATAAGATGAAGATTTAAAAACTGGTCCAATTTGAAAAATTATCAGGTAAAGGATTATACAAAAAGGGATAGCAATTAAGAACAAGACAGGTGGAAGGCCTATAAATTTCTAAATCAGAGAGACTGAATATTTCAATGTTATGTATTCAATGGGATTCAATAAAAATATCAAAGAGAAAAATAGATAATAGATAAATGATAGATGATACAAAATATTAATACATTTTGGAAACCAAGAAAATGATTTCAAGTTTACTCTGACAAAAATGGCCATAACATTTTGGGAAAAAATTTTCATGAGTGTGATATACCATACTAGATATAAAATAAAATACATTAATAAGAAACATGTGATTCTGAGAGAAGAAGTGGCAGCTGAAAGAGAGCAGACTTGACAGCTGAGAAATTCACAAGGCATATAGGGAAAATTAGTGCGTGATAAACACGGTTTCCTAAAATATTTGAAAGAAGATTTATTCAGTGAAGCACACTGAGAAATTTTGTGTATAGTTAAATTACTGCTCTTCAATAACGTGGCTTTATCAAAATGAATTCTACAATATTAAAAAGTTACGTGGTAGCCAGGCATTGTGGTGGGCGCCTGTAGTCCCAGCCACTTGGGAGGCTGAGGCAAGAGAATTGCCTAAGCCCGGGAGTTGGAGGTTGCTATGAGCTGTGACGCCAAAGCACTCTACAAAGATGACATAATGAGAGTCTGTCTCAAAAATAATGATAATAATGATCATAAGTTAAATGGAACACATAAAATGATTAGAAAAAAAGAAAGACACAATGGAAAGTTATTTTACTGATCTTGAGATAGGAAATTAAATTTTACATACACAAGCAATGCAAGACATGGAAAGGAAATCATTCATATTTTTATTATAAGAAGTAAAGGATTTTGTGAATTACTACAATTGAAGGCAAAAAATGATAAATTGGAAAACATAGGTAACATATGCAGCAATATTTTTTGTCATTTATATATAATGATTTAGTGGAGAAAACTCACTAAATCACCCAATTACAGTGTGCAAAGGACATCATGGTAGAGACTAATAACTAACAAAATCATCCTCTTTTTCTTCAGTGGTGGAGAGATGTAGTCTCCCCATGGCTAGACCCAGTCCCGGCCTCCCTCGTGGCCACAGATCTCAGTTTTCTCCAGTGCAATAGGGGCAGAAATGACATGTCATTTCAAGGCCAGGGCTTTCCAGAGAGTGAATGTACCTACTCTCCACTCTCTTTCCTATTCTGCCTATGTGATGTGATCCAACATCAAATAAAAGGCGTTAAGGGTCAGAAGAACAGGAGCCTAGATCTCTCAATCAACATGTGTCCACCTGCCAACTTAGTGCCCAGTGGACCAGGTGATAAATAAAACTCTATTTATTTCAGCTTTTCTTGGTTACCATTTGTTACAGCAGCTTAGCCAATCCTAATACACAGTGCTTAAAAGAAGAAACACAAATGACTCAGAACCACATAAAATACATTCATTTTCACTAACAACAAAAAATTTTAAATGTAAGCTACCATTTTGTCTACTAAATAATTATTGCGTAGATAGAAAACAACAAATGCAGAAAGCTCTTTTTTGCAAAGGTTCAGGGACCTACCTTCTCAGGCACAGTTACTGACAGTGTGTATGGGTCCCAATTCTTCAGAAATCATTTGCAACACATATTTTTTGAGGCCTTTTAGAAGGATCACATACTTTAATAATTTGTTTTTGATACATTTATCCTAAGTAAACAGTATGAATAAAGATGTATGTGGAAACACGCTCACTGCAATGTTCCTCAGAAAAACAGAAAATTTGGAAGCAAATTAATTCTCTCAAACAATAAGATAACTAAAATTTAGTGCATTTCTATGATGAATTATTATAGACCCATTCAAACTGTATTTAGAAAGATTTTAAAAGTATATTTAAATACTCATAATGGTTAGTGTCGAACAGCAGTACATAAAATAAAATGTAGTCTCTGCATCTCATATTTGCAAGGAAGACCAGACCTATATATATTTATGAATACAGACAATGTTATGCACATACACTTATATATTTGAAAAGATGTATGATACAATATTGTATTTTATACAAATTATTTCTATAATCTTCTATTTATCTTAATGCACTTTCTGAAATGCCCCACAATAAGTATTTATTAATTGGTTCATAATTAGAAAAGAAGCAATTCTGAGAAGAGAAAATAGGCTTTTAAGAAACTGAAGTAAGTTAATGAAGTTGTATTTGTCAATGTAGCGGCCTTTGTGACAATTAATTTTAAATACGCCACTATTTAGAAACCTGCAATAGCTTCATTTTTGTCCTCTGGTTGGATACAAAACATTTCATAGTTTTTAGGGCTTAGAGGTAGATGCAGCATTTCTACAGAAACACTTTGCCGAAGCTGATACTTTGGCTATCAAATATGTTTAAAACTTTTTATTAAAGTATAACTACATACAGAAAAGTGCACATATTAAAGTATACAGGTTTATGAATTTTCGTAACTGAGAGTGTAACCCGTTACCCACACCAAGGCGCAGAACACCAGCACCCAGAGGACTTTCTGTGTTCCCTTCTAACCACTTTCACCAAACGTAGCTGCATAGACTGATCGTATGTATATTACTATGTTGAAAGGAATGAGATCATATACAGTGTTTTCTGTTGCGTCCTGCTTGGATCACTCAGCCTTATGTGTATGACGGGGTGTGAGTTTGATTGCCCTATACGTTCACTAACACAAGTGACTCTTTCTGTTTTTCTTTTTTAATCATTCTGCTGCCATGAACAAGTTAACATCCTAAGGATACTGGGTCTTCCAATCAACTAACATGGCATATTTCTCCATGTCTTTGGGTCCCAGGGGTCCTAGCACTAGCTAGGACAAGTGTAAGTCTCAACTCATTTGATTCCTAACCTCCCCCCACCCCATTTCCTGAAGTCCAGTTTCTGAATAGTTGGTTTTTTACATATATATTCCTTTTGCAGTGGGTGTTTTAGGCAGGAGTGTAAACCTGGTCCATTTTTCTCCATTTTGGCGAAAAAGCAGAAGATATAAATTCCATAGGTTTTTGTTTTTTATTGCTTTTTCAACTGTACAAATACCTTTTAGTGTTTTTTTAAATGCAGGTCAAATTTTACATACATACAGTTTTGGTGGAATTTTTAATAGCTGTGGAGTTCTCATTTTGAAAGGTACCACAGTTTCAGACAGGTTAGCATATTACGCAATTCTTTTCAGAGCTTCCTTTTGAAACATTCGTTAGTAGAGGAAGGAATGGGGGAGGCATGGAGAGACTGCTGAGTAACAGTGGGGGCTTTGGTCACTGGTAAGCAGAGGCAGGAGGCAGAAGGTCTGCTATTTCTTGTGTGGATGATTATGTTGCTGGAACCTTGTAGAAGCAGAAAGGTGCCAAAGTTGTGGAGTTTGAAAACGGGAGCTGAAAAAGCCCAGGTCAATTTTAAAATGTACATCAGAGTGAAACCTTCCCCTCCAAGCTTCAGGAAAAGCCCTCACTGATTTAATTAAGTAAAAAATGGTGATACTTTTGACATCCCCATGGCACTAAATCCTACTTAGACATTGGTACTCTTTTAGGATCCTTCTCTAAATTATGTGTTTTTGAAAACCAACCTCTATTTTGTTATCTTGGGCTTACTTTAGTCACAGAAGACTCTAGTTTCAATTTGATCTGCAGGCAAATTTATTTCGATGCCACCAGTTATAATAAACTCTCTAGTTTACCACACCGTTACTACGTAACTGCCACTTGACACTCAGCAGCTTCATTGTCTTACAGTCTCTGGAAGCATCTGAATTTGGGGCTCCTCTTACCTGTACCGGGTGTCTATCAAGGGCTTTCACATACTGACGTTCAAGGCAGCAATCATGAAAGGCAGGAAACAGAAGCTTAGCGTTACACATTGGGAAGCAGTCAGAGGTGGATGTGAACAGCAACCTCTCTGTCCCCAGTCATTTGATTCTCTCTTCTCCTGCCGGTAGTGGTGGGGAGGAGGCATGAAAGGGCAGACAGGTGTCTGGCTGAGGTGGTTGCCTTTCTTCCAGGTATGTCCAGGGAAGAAGCCGTGCTCAGAAAATAATGTAAGGAGGTTTGTTCTGAGCCAAATTTCAGGACTGTGACCCAGAACCACACCCAAGCAACCCCGAGGAAGTGGACTCGCGGTGGGGGGTTGCCGTTTGGTTTTATGCATTTTAGGGAGGCAGCAATTACAGGTGAGGTCATGAATCAGTACGTGGAAATTGATTTGGTCCCCAAAGGTGGGACATCTGGAAGAGGGGGTGTCACAGGTGATAGGTGAGTTTAGCTGATAATTGGCTGAAAGGGCTTTGTCTAAAAGACCAGGAGTGCATGAAAAGGAGAGCTTAAGATAAAGGGTCTGTTAACTAAAGACAAAGTACGGGACAGACTGGAGTCGTTTGTTATGTATATTGAGCACCTAGAGATAGGTCTTGTATAGCCCTAGGCCAGTTAGTGAGTCACAGAGTAGGTCTCTAAGAAGTGGGGGCAGGATGAAGTGTGTCTGCTATCCTTTCTTTTAGGCAGCAACGTAGTTATAGGGATCCTCTTAACCCTGATAGGGTTCAATCAGTCAGCTGCTTGGGGGGAGGCTTAAGATTTAATTTTAGTTCAGAAAGGCAAGGGAATTCTCACTGGCCTTGAAGATCCAAACCTAAAAATTAGGGCAAAGTGACCACAATGAATTTAAATGTTAGACCTAAATCAGAATACTAAAGAAAAGAGTGTGTATTTTAGTCAGGTATTGGGTTTTTAAGATTTAGCACTTTTGGCAGTGCCCGTAGCTCAGTCGGTAGGGCAACAGCCACATACACCCAGGTTGGTGGGTTTGACCCCAGCCCGGGCCAGCTAAAACAACAATGACAACTGAAACAAACAAAAAAAAATAGCCAGGCATTGTGGTAGGTGCCTGTAGTCCCAGCTACTTGGGAGGCCGAGGCAAGAGAATTGCTTAAGCCCAGGAGTTTGAGGTTACTGTGAGCTATGACGCTACAGCACTCTACCCGGGGTGACAGCTTGAGACTCTGTCTGAAAAAAAAGAAAGAAAGAAAAAGATTTAGCACTTTCGTTCTAAATAAAACTTATTTTCAACATAAAGTTTATATAATTTAATGTTTAATCATGCTAATACTCGGGAACTAGCTTTAAAATGTTCTGAAAAATTAGCAGTTCACTCTCACAAGTTGGCAGGAGCTGGCTTGAGGGCACTTTGCTTAACTACAGGACAGTTGAGATGCATAGAAATTATATAAGTAAAGTTCCTTATGCAGAGAAGGTGCTAGATGGAAAACAGCTCTGAGCTGCAGTCTCCTTCACCTCCCAGGAAGGAAAATTGCTCACTAGAAATATTTTTACCATTGATTATAAACCAGGTGACAAACTGTGGAAAATCCTCTAGGATAGGGAGTCAGTATGGAGGAGGAAGATCCAGAATTATTTGCACGGCTTGAACTGTTTCTTGGCTGCCTCCCAGTTTCCTCACCAGTAAAGTAAGGATAATAATTGTACGTGCATCACAATCGCACATATTAAATACAATAATGTGTGCAAAGTCCTTAGAACAAAACCTCAGAAATAAAGCGCTACGTTTATTTTTTTGAGACAGAGTCTCACTCTGTTGCCCCAGAATAGAGTATCAAAGCTCATAGCAACCTCAAGCTCTTGGGCTCAAACCATCCTTTAGCCTAAGCCTCCTAGGTAGCTGGGACAACAGGTGCCCTCCACAAAGCCTGGCTAATTTTTTTTTTTTTTTTCTATTTTTAGTAGAGGTGGAGTCTTGCTCTTGCTCAGGCTGGTCTGGAATTCCTGAGTTCAAGCGATCCTCCCACCTCAGCTCCCAGAATACTAGGATGTGAACCACTGAGTCTAGCGAGGGCTACATTTGAATAAGTTAAGAGGCAGCAAGTTCATATCTAAATTTGAAACATTTCCCTAAACAGAAGTCTTTTTTGTCCTTCTCCTTTCGGGCTCTGTTCTGTACTCACTCTGCTATCACTCATCCCAGCAGCACCAAGAATATCTCCCAGACTCGCTCCTTCAACATTTGACTGTGTCCACTAGATAGATTGAGCTTTAAAAAAAAAAAAAAAAATTGAAGGAAACAACCATACAAGCAGCTCGGTATCCACACTTGCTGATGTCATCACACCCCTCAAACTGCTTAAGTGGTGTGCTTGTCCCTATTAAAATGCTGTAAAGCATAAATTTGTTATTTAAATTAAAGTGATTTAAGGTTGATTTGGCCTAGAGAATTTTTTGAAAATTGCATGATACTCCTTGAGGTAATTGAAAACACTCCAGGTGTCACAAAAACAGGAGAGAGAATTACTAAGAGGAGCTTAAGCAAAGCATTAGTGAGCAGGGAGGAGCACTTGGGCTGAGAGCTTAGCTGCCACTGAGGCTGAGCCTGGCACCGAACCTGAGCGCCTAGGTAAGAAGTGCAGAGGAGCCTGGAGTGCCCTCGTCTCCACACAGGCCATGCACCAGGGGCTGGGGAAGGAGGACATGGTAGGAAAGGAAAGGGGACAGAGAGGAAGAGTATTCTCCTTTAACCTTTAAAAAAGGCCACTTGAGGCCAGATGTGGTGGCTCAAGCCTATAATTCCAGCACTCTGGGGGGCTAAGGCAGGTGGATTGTTTGAGCTCAGGAGTTCAAGACTAGCCTGAGCAAGAGTGAGACCCCGTCTCTAAAAATAGTCGGGCATTGTAGTGGGCACCTGTAGTCCCAGCTACTCGGGTGGCTGAGGCAAGAGGATCGCTTAAGCCCAAGAATTTGAAGTTGCTGTGAGCTAGGATGCCATAGTACTCCACGGAGGGAAGACAAAGTGAGAGTCTCTTTTTTTTTTTTTAATACAGAATGTTTCACGAATTTGCGTGTCATCCTTGCGCAGGGGCCATGCTAATCTTCTCTGTATCATTCCTATTTTAGTATATGTGCTGCCGAAGTGAGCACCAAAGTGAGACTCTTTAAAAAATAAAAATAAGAAAGGCCATTTGCATTGGAGGAGAGAGCTGGAAGTTTGCAGAGCTGTCTGCCCTCGAATCTGACTGTAAGAAAGCTGGAGTTCAGCAATCAAACAAACTAACTAAAATGAAGAGGTTTTGTTGGAACAGACCTAGGGGCTTGAACAGAAAGACCTTGCATATCTGCATGAGGTCAAAGGGGAATAATGGTCTTGAGGGGTCAGGCAGGCTGTTGGCCTCTTATACCACTGATAGACGGACAGGATTGTGATCAGACCCGTGTGTGGTCTGAGCCCAGCGGCCAGTGCACCCTGCATTTCTCTCCCTCACTGTTTTGGAATAGGCTCCATCAGGTTGCTCAGTGCTCAGCCAGAGCCAAAATCTTAAGTCACTTCCCAGCACCAAAAACTAATCCATTTTTAGTAAAATTTCTGGCTGGTTTGAATCCATTCGGAGATGACCCCCTTTATAGAGTTAGATTCATGGATTGGAGACCTGCAGGGTGAGGCTGTGTCGCACTTTCAACTTTTTTGTCTTTCTCCTTTTTCTCTCCCAGGCACTATGCTAGTTTCTAGCTTCTCCAAGTTTGAGGGAGGAGAGGCAGGAAATCAGAGAAGAAAGAAGGAAAGAAGTAATAGAAGGCTGCCTGGAGACAGGCAGCCATTGTAGGTAAATAATACTAATTCTTCCGTAGAGCATCTCTCTAGAAATCTGTTCCTAGAGCCTCCAGACTACACTATTCCACAACAGTGTCAGCCAGTATGTGTGATATTCTCTCCAGATGATTTCTTTTTATTTTCTTTCTTTTCTTTTCCTTTTTTTCCCTTCTTTTTTTAGATAGAGTCTCACTCTGTTGCTCCAAACTAGAGTGCCTCCATGTCAGCCTCGCTCACAGCAACCTCAAACTTCTGGGTTCAAGCAATCCTCCTGCCTTAGCCTCCTGAGTAGCTGGGATTACAGGTGCTTGATACAATGTCTGGCTAATTTTTCTATTTTTAGCAGAGACAGGATCTTACTTTCACTCAGTCTGATCTCAAACCTTAAGCTCAAGGGATCCTCCCACCTCAGCCTCCCAGAGCTCTCGGATGAGAGGCCACCACACCTGGCTTCTGGTTTCCTGATCTCCTACCTCCAGTAGCACAAGTGAAGCATAAGTCAAAGTAGCATATTGTTGTTGCTTATCCTTCAGCAAAGATTATATTCTATAATGGTGTTAATTTGGAGAATTCTCTTTGATATAGTTGCCCCCAACAGACATAGACTCAGGTACAGCGATTCATTTTTCACAGTAACTTCATAACAGTTTGGAATGGTTGGTTTCCCTTCCAGTATGGTTTATTCACTGACCCCTGTGTTACTACATATTACTGCATTTAAATAGTAAATTCCAAATAAACAAGGATATTACAGTGACTATAACACCAAAGGCACAGAACATCGGTTATTCCAGTTCTATCATTCCTTGCAACCATGTGGGAGTTTTTAAATTCTTAAACAGTGAAATAAGTGCAAACTGCAAAGGGTAATAGCTTTGCTTGGTAAGTACAAATTTTAGTTTACTCATAAAATACTTTTAATAGTATCTTTAACCTGGAAATTTATTCCTTTTTAAAATTGCTTTTGTTCTTATTTGCTATTTATTTGCATTAAATTATAATGTTATTCATTACCGTAACAGACCAATATGTAGACTGAATTAAAATGTATTTATATAAATATAATTAAAAAGTTATTCCATGTATTTTTCTTTTTGTATTATAACATTAATTTTATTTTTACTTTATTTTTGCTAGCATGATTATGTCTATGAAGCTCAATATAATCTTTTGGCAATTTGCACTTATTTTCTGGTTAATATTATTATTTGTTTCACTCTAGGATTAGTGAAACAGGGTGTTAAAAAATGACCCATAATCAAATATAGAGGCTGCCAGTAAGCTGGGGACTGAGATACCAATCTCCCCATTTTTTAAGCACCTCTCTCAATTTCTCCAAAAAGTTTTCTCAAGGCTCACCATTGAGAAATGAGTGCTCACTTGACTCACCATTATCCAATGGTTTAGAATTTGAGATTTAAGGGAAAGTCTACAGTTACTAGAACTTTACCTCATCTTTTCTTATAGTAGAATTCCTTTCTAACATACCTCTACCCCTTCAATAAAGATACTTGTATGTGCTTTTGCAAGCTGGAGTATTATTCTAACAGAGATAAAAGAAATATGGTGGCAAAAGAGGGCACTTTCTGCCCCATTCCTCCCTGGGTCTCCATTCATAAAGGGCCCTAGAGGCGTCAACTAGCAAGTGCACTGTGGCTCCACACAGGGGCTGATGGGCCACACTGCAGAGCACACTCGGGGGTGCCAGCTCATGTGGGAAGACCTACCTTTCTGGCAGAGATATTCCAGAGAGATCCGCTGCCAAAGCCTGAGCCAAACTTCTGATTTCCTTGTCCGTCCATTAGGAAAACCCGAAGTTTTGAAAAGGGAGCCAGCAGCTCAAGGCAACTCCTAGATTACAACCCTGTTCTACACGGGTTTGCAATTTATGGTGTGGCAGAAAAGGACAGAGCTGGGCTTAATGTAACAGATACTCCCTGGTGTGCTATGTACTCCACAAAGCTGGCCATTCATTCTGATTGCTCTGTGTGCACAAGAGCTTGCACGGAGGTGACCTTCAATGTTGACCTGTCTCCTACTACAGCCTCTAAATCCCTCTGCTCAGTCCAGTGACCCCCTCACCAATCTGGCACATGACATATTTCAACATTTTTACCCTTTGTTGTTAAACTATTAACATTCTCTAGGTTCAAACTCAAACATCACTTCCTTGATTAAACCTTCCATAAACTCTGAAATCAACTATGTTTTCACATGCCCATTCATGACATTCTGAGTCCATGTCTTTTATCACTTTTTATTTAATTTTAAATTGTAATTGATTTTTTTTTTCATGGCTGTTACACTTACCAAACTTTAAACTTTCTGAAGTTAGAGTTTGTGTCCTAAGTACTTTTATATCCATATCTATATTTTTGCTTCAGTGTTTACTAAAACATATTTTTTAAAATTTTCTCTGGTGGCTATTCAATAAATATGTTTGGAGAATAATAATTAAATGTCAAAATAATGTTCCCCATATTGACCAGCATGGTTGCCACCTTGTAATTACATACCAAGTTTCTGGGGGGGAGAGGACTAATCAGCTTTTATCAACTACCTTTTATACTCCACATTATATTCATAGCAAAATAAATATTTCAACTATTGAAGAAAATGTGAAAAGCTTTGCCCAGCTGCTTCTAGCATTGGAGATATAGCCAGTTGTATCAGAGCAATTAGGGAGAGTGTCTCAGTCCATTTTGTGTTACAGAAACAGAATACCTTACATGGTAATTTATAAAGAACAGAAATTTATTTCCTCACAGTTCTAGAGGCTGGGAAGTCCAAGGCATCAGCATCTTGTGAGGACTTTCATTATTATTTTTTTTTTGAGACAGAGTCTCACTATGTCACCCTCGGTAGAGTGCTATGGTGTCACAGCTCACAGCAACCTCAAACTCTTGGGCCTAACCAATTCTCTTGCCTCAGTCTTCTGAGTAGCAGGGACTACAGGCACCTGCCATAACACCCAGCTATTTTTTGGTTGCAGTTGTCACTGTTGTTCAGCAGGCATGGGCGGCACTCAAACCTGCCAGCCTCTTGTATGTGCCCAGTGCCCTACTCACTGAGCTATGAGAGCCAAACCTTTTTTTTTTTTTTTTTTTTTTT
>NW_003852430.1:15012386-15099723 GCF_000181295.1 Otolemur garnettii
TTTTTTTTTTTTTTTTGAGACAGAGTCTCATTTTGGCACCCTGGGTAGAGTGCTGTGGTATCATAGCTTACAATGGCTCAAAAGATCCTCTTGCCTCAGCCTCCCAAGTAGCTGGGAGTACAGGCACCCACCATGACGTTTGGCTAATTTTTTTCTATTTTTAGTAGAGATGGGGCACTGAGGTGGGTCGAACTCCTGAGCTCAGGTTCAGAATCCACCTGCCTCAGCCTCTTGTTGCTTTACAACATGGAGGAAGGCATCACATTAGCAGGAGAGAACACCCCCTCCCAAGATAATAAACCCATTTCCACACTAAAGACATCAATCCATTCAGGAGTATGGTGCTCCCATGACCCAAAGATCTTTCATCTATTAGGCTCCATTTCCCAGCACCACTGCATTGGGGATCGAGTTTCCAGCACATGAATTTTGGGGAACATATTCATAGCATAGTAGAAAGTTACTTTTCTCCACTAGGAGATATCTGTTACCAATTTATTAATAACTGTGATTGATTTAATGAACCCAGGTACAGGCCACAGTCAATACTTCAGAAATAAAATTGTCATAGCAAGGATACAACTAGATATCAGAATCAGGGTTACTAGCCTAGATTCAGAGACTTCAAAACAGGGAAATTTTGAAGTGAAAGGAAGACTAATATAAGCCTAATATCAGAGTGAGGTGATGGGGAGAGGTAATTTTGTTTAGCCCTTCTTGAAATAAGATGGTTCAGAGAATTGGATCTATAGGAGACTGAGCACCATGCTCATAAGAACAGTCACCGGTTCTTAAGGGAGGCTCTAGGACAATCTCCTAGTGGGCATGGAGATGTTTTGCTGCCTAGAGACAAGCCCTCAAGCAACTAAGTGCTCTAACGAGACAAGATCAGTCACTCATTAGGAAGCAGGTGTTGAAACTTGAACATATGTGGTGCCTCAGGGTGGGAGTTGAGCCCATGGGGAAAGAGCACGTAGCAATCATTAAGCATGTGGTCCTTGTACATAGGACTCCACACACCAGTTGTATATTTCAATAAAAGGCCAGGGCAGAAGTTACTCGGGACTCTCCTGCACCTATGGGGAGTTCACCTCTTGCAATCTGGTACTTACAATCCATGTACCAGCTGTTTCTTGTGCATGGTGATGGGGTGCCATCATTGTCAGTATGGAACCTTTTTGGAGATTTGAATTCAGTAGAGTATATTAATGTCTTTTCTATAATTCCCTTTTCTTTCTCTTTTCCCGGCTATAATCTATGTGTCTAGATTAGCTTCTATTAAGTATCCTGATTAATTTATAATTTGAAGACAAAGAAGTAAATGGATAGTCAACTAATTCCATAGAGATGGCCACCAAAGTTGGTGCATAGTTTTGATGCAGAAAAACATGTATTCTGTTTCAGTGTTTCATCCCTCTTTTGAATATTCTATTTATATTCCAAGTCTCTGATAATACAGATGTGTCCCACATTCTTAAGGACAGGCACACGAGGATTCACATTTTCTGGGTATAAAATAGTTCTTTTGCTTATGAAAGCTATATTTAAAATATCAATATTATAAATAACACATTTTGATTCCACTAAAGGTGGCTGTTGTTTTCGTTTTTGTCTTTACAAAATTTTGGTTTACCATACTTTACCTGGGGGAAAAAAAGGGACAGAAAATTTAATATAATAGGCTGGAAACTGCAAACAATTAAACATTTTTTAAATCCCCAACTCAAATTTCACTTCCTTAGCAAAGCCTGCCCAAATTTCCTAGTCAGAATTCCCCATGTCAACAATTAGAAAGGAAACCAAATCACCACAATCATTTATAGAAGAATATTTCTTAATGTATCACAAAAGCCACTGTGTACAACCTCAGAAGCTAAAATATCACATAAAGTTGTATGTCGGTGTGCCATCTGCCAAGTCATAAAATGCTAAAACTGTTACTGGGCATGATATATGGAAAACCTACAAATACCAGCATCCTCGATCTCTCGGGTGCAATCTTCCTTCATTCACAGCATTGTGGAAGTGAACAAGACTAGAGAATTCACATCCTGTGTGAGATATCTTTCTATAGGTGTATTATTCACTGATTTTATTGGAATAAAAATTAATTACAGTTACTGAAAAAATGTTGACGTAAACAAAAGATCTGGGTTTGAAAATGGACTTTTCCATTTGCAAGGTGGTAAATTTGAGGAAGTCACTCTACCATTCTGAGATTTACTCTCTCAGCTAGAACCCAACATCATAGGCCCACCCAACATGGCTGTTGCAAAAGTTTATTGTGATCATATGTGCAAAACATATTCTGTGCAATATCTGCCGCGGACCAGAAGGTCAGTAAAGCCCTTTGGGTCATCACTTTCAGCAGCATACTGATGAGTTGTCTGCTGTTTTGCTTATCTGTTACTTTCAAAAGAAAAGGCTGGGAAGCACTAAAGGTTGATACGGAGCAGATAAATAAACCCGAGAGACTCGTGTGTCCTGGTGGAGCACCGTGGAATCTTTCTTTCATAAATGGAAAGAGTCACGTGTGTAGATCATGAAGGTACCTTGGGAAAGCCAGCTGAGGCTCTGCACCTGCAGAAAGAACTATGACTGTGGTGTATCATTTGCTTATTGGGTGGTGAGGATGGGGAAGAATGGTCAGCACATAGATTTATTGTTGGTGTTATTTGAATTTCAATTCAATCCCCTTTAGATCGAGCCTTTTGTTTTCCTTTTTTTAGCATACCCGTGTGTATTATACAATATACCTATATATATTACACAATATACCCATACATATCACGCAGTATGCCCACACATATCACGTAGTATGCCCATATGTATTATGCAATTGCTGTATCTTAACCCTGAGAACTGGGAGTCTAGTCTCCTCCATCCCCCTGGTTACCAAGTATCTAAGGAAGGTAAGGAGTGGTCTGGAAGAACAGGACTCTTAAACAGAAGTGCTAACTTGCCTGACAGGGTTTAGCTCCATCTCCCCACCCCACCCCCAGCTTTAATCTCCCAGAAACTTTGGTTTCCTTACTTGCATAATGTGGGGCTTTGGCTACCTCCAGATGATCCCTAAAACCTCCCCTAGTTCTAAGACTCTGAATTCAGGTGTTATGAGGCCGAATCCGATGCTCTTTTCTCTATAATCACCACCCCTCCATTCTCTCCTTTAAGGGAATAGGAAGCTTCTATACTTAGGAGACAATATAAATCTGACTTATATAAAAAAAAGTCCATACTGATTCAATTTTGCATAATGGAACTGAATATACCAGCAACCTGTGCGCTTCTGAAGTTGTGTATATGGAAAAGGAAAGTAAAAGTTCAAATAATTCATTTCTTTTCTGACACAACAAGGAATAAAAGCAGGTTTGCCTCTAATCTTATAGCTATTGCTGACAATTCATTATGTCAGAAGGAAAAGTGGGTCAGGTTTAAATATCCTGCTGCTTATTAATAAAAAAAAAAAAAAGAAACTAGAAAAGTCTTTGCGTGTGTCTTTTTTTTTTGAAAGAGTAGATATTTTAAATGACCTGGCCAGCTTTGTGGAGCAAGTCTTTGTTTTCAGGACATTGCCACTGGTAGAGGGCAAACAGCTGGCTGCTTCCCTGGCTTGTTCTAAAAGACAGAGCTGATTATAGCAGCAAGTGCCTTCACACTTACAAATATACTGAGTTCTTACTAGATTAACTTTAGAAAGGATAACAGAGATTATAATTTCTTCCCATTTTATTTTTACCCAATTCTGATCGTTAGTTCTAAAGGTGATGAAAGACACTCCCAGTGACAAACCTGCATGTTACCCCTCTTCACTAATTTGTGGCATTCATTTTATGATCCTCTTCAACAAATCCCACATTGCGTATGTAAAGAAAACCTTGTGTCAATGCCACGGGCAGGATGGTCAAATCACTACTTTTATTGCATATTCATCCATGCACAATCACAAGGTTTGTTTTGTTTTTACCCTGTGCTAAAGAATAGAATTTCTTGAGTATGTAATGTGCTGTTTTGTTTTTTATTTGTTTGTCTTTCATTTTGTTTTTGAAACAGAATCTCACTTTGTTGCCCTGGGTAGAGTGTGATAGCTCATAGCAACCTCAAATTCTTAGGCTTAAGTGATCCTCTTGCCTCAGCTTCCCAAGGAGCTGGAACTACAGGTGCTGCCATGATGTCCAGTTACTTTTTAGAGATGGGATCTATCTCTTGCTCAGGCTGAGCTCAAGGGATCCACCCACCTCAGCCTCCCAGAATGCTAGGATTACAGGTGTGAGCCACCAGGCCTGCCTGGTCTCTGTAACATGCTCTTTTATTTTAGGGCAATTTATAAGATCTATTTGCAAGACTATAAATCTATTAAAATAGCATAAAGCTATCAACTTGACTTGTAACTAAAAATGTACTTCATTCTGATTTTTTAAAAATTCACCTCTGTGATTTTGATGTCCGTGCCTAGAACAGTCATAGAGCCAATTACCTAGGGGGTGGGAAGGGGTGAGGAATGACTTATTGCTGCCTATAAATTGAACGAGTGAAGTAGAAAATGACAAGAGAGGAAGAACTAAAGTTACACAGACCTTGAACAAGCCACCTGGGGCTGCTCTGGCTGCCGAATCATCGGTATTTATGACATCTTTTGGGGGGTTATAAAATGCCGGCCCTGGGTATTACGGGCGGCTGTATTACATGGATCGCCTATCCTGCTTCTAAATCTTTTCTTACAATATTCACTGCATCTAGATTTATCTCTCTCTGCTCCTTCTGTAAGCTTCACTAGTGTGGCTAAACTTGAATCAAAACTCTTAAACTTGATTCTTTCCAAAATCCTTTCTGAAGGGATGTGTGCATGCTGCCTCTTTTAAGGGCTCTCCTTAACTGTCCGGAGATGATGATTCCTGTTCAATTTAAATTTCAACAGCATTTTAAATACCTCCTATAAGACAAGAACCATAGTAGTCTGTTTTGTAACCATGACAATGTGAGTATATATTGTCAGAATTGGCAAATATGATGTCTCAGATTCCATGAGGGACTGGGTGAGACCTTCTGACCCCAAACAAACAACCTTGCCTAAATCCGGGCAGGAAATCAAATCATTTCTTGGTCTTCTCTCTTGTTCTAAATTAAAGGATCTATTCTTGAGTGAGGTGGCAATAAAATTTGTCATTAACATTCCCATTTAGACTGGGCACAGGGTGACTCATGCAGAGTCACAGAGTAACATCCTGGGAGGCCCAGGTGGGTGGATTGCTTGAACTCAGGAGTTCGAGACCAATCTGAGCAAGAGACCCTGTTTCTACTAAATAAACAGAAAAATTAGCCGAGCATGGTAGTGAGTGTCTGTAGTCCCAGTTACTTGGGAAGCTGAGCAAAGAGGATTGCTCAACCCTGAGAATTTGAGGTTGCTGTGAGCTGTGACACCACAGTGCTCAGCCCTGAGAAATGGAGTGAGATTCTGTCCCCCAAAATAAAAAAAAAAAAATTAGAAAATAAGCCAGGCCTTTTGTCTCATGCCTATAATCCTAGCACTCTGTGGATTGCCTAAGCTCAGGAGTTGAGACCAGATGGAACAAAGCAAGACCCTGTCTCCACTTGAAATAGAAAAATTAGTCAGGCATTGTGGCAGGTGCCTATAGTCCAGGCTACTCAGGAGTCTGAAACAAGAGGAACACTAGAGCCCAGAAGTTTGAGGTTGCTGTGAGTGATGAGGCCACAGCACTCTACCCCAGGGTGACTAAGTGAGAAGGTCTCCATAATAATAATAATAATTTAAAAAATAAGAATAAAAAACACTTGGATGTATAGGTTTGCTCAGCCCTGTGTATGAAGGATCAGAATGCTGCAAGGAAGCGGATGTTCTACAGCTGTAGGGCAAGGGCCACATCTGAGACAAGCCCCAGCTTCCACCTGCTGCCTGAGCGTGGCAGCAGACCCTTCCAGCTGCCTTCCAGGAGCTGCTAAGGGCTTCCTCTGGCACAGTCTTCTCTATAAGGCCTTCCCTTCTGATAGACAACTCAAAAAGAAAGAGTAAAAAAAAAAAAACTGTATTGCCATAAAAAATATTCTCCCTTTCTAACAGAAAATCAAAGAGCTCAAAATGCTGAATTCCCACTTCTGAAGGGACATGGTTGTTCTATGAGGCCAGGTACCCTGAAGGGGAGAAGATCCTGACTGTGCCCTTGCTCACATCACCTGCTTTGCTATCATGAAAAGGTCTTTCTAGTACCGTTTTATTAAGTTTGCTTATGAAGCAAAATCATTTGTGCCGAACCCTATTTCTCCAGTTACACACATTTAGAACTAGGACAAGGGTTAGCAAGATACCCACAAGCCCCAGTCCCTGGAAGTCCTCTGCCTTAACTTTGCTGCTCACACTGCTTCAGGTTCCAGTCTGTGCAACAAAAAAATCTCAACAAGCAACTTTAATCCTATTTATTTCAAGGAGCAAAGATCATCAGGACTTCCTCAGAGTCTTTGGGAAGGGTATAACTCGGGGCTCTTAGATTCATGAATTGTAATGCACTAAAATTGTGTTATCAAATATCAGTGGGTACCTATAAAGGAAACTCTTAGGGCTCTGCAGCAAATGTTAAATGACAAAAAGAGGTAAATGAGGGGGCAGCGACTGTGGTTCAAAGAAGTCGGGTGCCGGCCCCATATGCCAGAGGTGGCAGGTTCAAACCCAGCCCCGGCCAAAAACTGCAAAAAAAAAAAAAGTGAGTACAGTCAGAACAAAAAGGTGGTTGATTTAAGAACAGAAATCTGACCCAGGGAAATGGCCTCTCCTTTCCTTCTCTTTTTCTCCCTTTCTCCTCCTCTCTCTCACACAGCTCTTTCTCAAAGGGCTGATCTCACCTAGAGCGATCTCCTTACAGCAGGTGACAACGAAGTGTGATGGCTGAGAGCTTTAACCCATTTAATGAACGACTTTTAATCCGATTTCTTATTACTTTGAGCTACAGGACTTACAGGGTCCTTTTTCTGGGCTGTCTCTAATTCCCTTCTCCTCTTAGAATCTGGACTTCCTTTGCCACACCCACCTCTGACCTTTGTAAGGTGCTTAACTGTTTCACAGGGCTCAGCAAAGGTTCTATTCAGAGCAGGACATTAGAGATTATCCAAGCAAATGGAAAATCCCGGCGGAAACTCCCCTGGGCAGAGGGTCTAGTAATTCACTTGTGGATATAAGAGCTGCTATGATAAAGAATTCATTATCATTTCTGCTGTTAGTTCTAAGTGTCATATTTCATTCCCTATTCTTTAAAAAATAACTCCTATTCTTTAAAAAATGCTTGCCAAACTCATACATACAGCTTTAAAAGCCAGCTTGTTCTGACTAACGGTCTTTGCCTGGGCCCTGGGCCCTAGCCCCTAGTTTTGAGCCTCAGAGACAACCACATTTAACTCTTTTCCCTGTTTCTCTGGCATCTGCTTTCATATTCTAACAAGTATTCTCATTTCATTTTTTTATTTATTAGTAAAGTCTAGTGATTACCTTTAGCCATACTTTTTACTTGGAAACGGGTGAGGATTCAACTCTAACCCAGCCTCTTCTCAGCACTTTCCAATAGGGAAAACCAAATACTCTTTGTTTAAATTAGTATGCCTACACAAATGTTGTTTTTAGTCAGACAATTACTGCGCTGTAATTTCTTTTCCTGTACAAGTTTTTGATAGTCCTGATGTTAGTACTTAGCTTGTTTTGTCATTTAATTAGCTTTCTTTGTAAGGATCACTACTTCTTTCCACACCCTTCTAACAACTTCTCAGTATAATTCGCCACCCAGTCTTACATTTCATTTTTGCATTTGATTTTTCTCCCCCAGGTCTGAGTGCTCCAATTCCGTAAGGATTGGCGGCTCTGGGCCGCTCACAGCTGTCATCTAGAGAATTTCCTTTGCTCTGTTCTCTCAGCAGCCTCCTGATCCTCCGACCCCGTGTCTTCCTCTTTCTGGTTAATTCTCTGATTCCGCAGCTCACACTTTCGGATTGCTTCCTGAGAAAGGAAGCCTGAGAGACACAATTTGGGGAGCTTTCAAATCTGCAGATGCCTTTACTCTACTTCCTCGTTATTTAATTCACATTGTAATTGTGTATAAAAATCTAGGATGAAAATTATTTCACTGATGCCTTCTGCTTCTCAATGCGGATGATAAAAACTGATTTCATTTTAATTTTCATTCCTTTTGTATATAATCTATGTTGTTCCACTCTGGAAAAATTTAGAGGCTGTTTCTTTATCCTCAATGTTATGAAATTGATAATGGTACGTCTTTTTTTTCTTCTCCGTTTATGGTGGTTGGCTTTGGTAGACCATTTTAATCCATTGATGCATACTGTCGGTTTCAGTGTGTGTTAATATTATTATTATTATTAGAGACAGAGTCTCACTCAGTTGCCCTGAGGGTGAGTGCCATGGCATCATAACTCACAGCCACCTCAAACTCTTGAGTTCAGCTTCCTAAGTAGCTAGGACTACAAGGACCTGCCACCGGGCTAGTTTTTCTATTTTTAGTAGAGATAGGGTCTCATTTTGCTCAGGCTGCTTTTGAACTCCTGAGCTCAGGTGATCCACCCGCCTTGGCCTCCCAGAGTGCCAGGATTACAGGTGTGAGCCTCTGTGCCCGGCCCCTAATATTACTATTTTTAAATATCTTCGTTTCTATTTCCTGAGTCTCTTTCTAGATGGACACTGGGTTGCCATGACATTTTCTCTCATATTCTTTATCTCTGTCTCTTATATTCGTCATCTCTTTTTGTTCTACTTTCTAAAAGTTGTCTCAATCAGATTTCTAGGTAGATAGATTTCTGGGGTGGAGCTTATCAACATTTATGTTTATCCCCCTTCCTGAACATGTGAAATGCTTGTATCTCTTTGTGTCCCTGGATGTCAAAGAAGCCCTATGACCTGGGTTAGCGATGAAGTCTGGGGACTTTGGGTTGGATCTGCTTAGAGCTGCCGAGTGAGTTTCCATGTTCTCCTTCCCTTTCATAGTGAACCCTGAAGTAGGATATTGAAGTAGGGGCGCCACAAGTTCACAGCAGCCTACTTGAGAGGTTCTACTCTGTATGGGGAATAGCCATGTAGGACAGTCATAGGAGAGCAACAGACGATGCAAGCAAGAAACAAATTTCATCGTGTCAAACCCTCGAAACTTGAGACTTGCTGTGTCATTGCCACAGCAAAATTTTGTTCCACTTAAATAATCCCACTTTAAAAGATTTTCTTGAGTTTTCATTATTCTTTTTTATGTGTCATCTCATTCAATTTCCATGGATAGAATAGTGTGTCACACACTCCATGATAAGAATATCATGCTATGTTCCACTACCTCTGTATAATCTGGGCTTGCTTATTTATTTATTTATAGACAGAGTCTTATTCTGTTTCCCAGACTAGACTGCTGTGGCATCAGCCTAGCTCACAGCAACCTCAGAACTGCTGGGCTCAAGCGATCCTCCTGACTCAACCTCCTGAATAGCTGGGACTACAGGCACCTGCCATAATTCCAGACTAATTTTTCTGTTTTAAGTAGAAATAGGATCTCATTCTTGCTCAGGCTGGTCTTGAACTCCAAAGCTCAAATGATCCTCCTGTCTTGGCCTCCCTGAGCATGAGATTAGAGGCCTGGCCTCTGGGTTCATTTTTACTCCCTGGTTTGCATGTTTTCACTTCTAGATTTCCTTAAATATCAAGGAGTTCTTGGCTCTCAGTTCCTTGTAGAGTCAGGCACTGAAAAGCTAATTGGACGCATGGCGTGCATGGCAGCCTTGTTGGTTTTTGTGTTCACAGCACCATAGTGAAGGGAAGCCTGAGAAGTGCCCTCCACACATCACCATTTCGCACTTCATGATATAAGCGTGGCTGCAAGTGTTTGGGGAGGTAATTTGAGGAAGGGAAGTAGGAGGAGATTTCACTTTCCAGTATGCCTACTTTGAATTAATCACCATCTGTGTTGATCCAAACCTACTTCTATACACTTCTGTCCTGGAGTCCTCTTTTGTCTGGTTCAGTTTTTCCAGGCAAGGGAATATTAATCTCCATGCTTATCTGGGGCTGGGCTAGAAATCTGCTTGGGGCAGAGGTAAGGATCTCTCGAGGTCTAATTGTTCTTTGAGCAGGACTGCAACCAATTCTCCTGTTTCCAGCTGTCTGCCTTTCATCCTGGCCTTTCATAGTCATCATGCCTGTGGAAATTCTGAGAAAATCCAGGGTTCTGTGAATGACTCTGCTTTCTTGTCGTTGAATCCCTTCTGTATGTATTTAAGTTCAAGCTTCTCTACTTTTCTGTCACTTGCCTCTCCTCTGCCTGCTTTTCATCTTCTAAAAATGGTTGAAGGCTCTCATCTGCTGATGCTCTCATTTTCTGGTTTTTTGCAGTTTCATACCTCTTTTTTACCTCTCCTGATATTTTAGAAGAGATTTATTTTTGAGCAGAGATAAAGAGACGTGTGCAATCTGCCTGGTTCATCTAGAACTGTCTCTCAAAATGAACTCATTATGAGTTAGTAGATTCAACTAGTAGGTTTGGACGCTTATTTGTTATACAAAATGCAATATATATGCCTTTATGCCCCCATGATGTGTCACGTCCTATATGAAAGGCTATAGAGAATAAGTTGGAAATAAGGTAGAGAAAGAAAGAAAAAGGACATGCGAAGACTCAAGATCAGTAATTGAAAGGAGGTCAGTGAGCTGGAGCACAGCATGGAGAGAGATGAGGTCAGACAGAATTGCAGCAGTGTTCATGAATAGCATTTTAAGCCATGTTAAGATTCGGGAATTTAATCCAAGTGTAACAAAAATTTGCCCTTTTAAGGATAGTGACAAGATCAAATTTGCATTATAAAAAACTAATGTTGGCTGCAGCATGGAAAGACTACAGGCAAGGAGACTAATGAAGAAGTTGTAGTAGGATAGTACAAAAGAGAAGATAGTAAAGTTACGGATGTTAAAAAAAAAAGTGTGCTTGGACAACCCGATAATGATGTCAGTTTTAGGGATACTGAGTTTTCAGGGCCTATGAGAAGCAGTGGCATGACCTATAGGCAGTCAGAGTCTGAAGCTCAGGAGTCAGTATGAATTTTAAATACAGATTTGGGAACACAAATTGTAATAGAGGACGTGGAGTAATGAGTGGCCAGAATATATGTAAAAATAAGGGAAAACAGATGGCCTAGGAATCAACATTTGAAAGGTAGATAGGAAAATGGTTCTCAAAGGAGTCTGAGAAGACATGAGAAGGAGAGAAAAAGGAAAAGCAATAAAATATCGTGCTGGGAGGTCAAGGGCAAATTGCCTTTGAAGAAAGAGGGTGGTCAACAGCACCCACCGCTGAAAAGATGCCAATCCATTTAAATACTGAGCAGGATGCGAGTGAGGGGTATTTAGGACGTATAACTGACAGGACTACAGGATGGTTGACCTTACAGAGTAAGGAAAACAATTTCCCAAGTTTTAGCCTTGGATACTCAGATGAACAATGGTATTATTTCATGAGATTAAAATCCCAGGGGGGATGGGCAGATTGGGCGGCTGGCAAAGTTTGGAGGAGTTTGATGCACCACTCAAGGAGCAAAGAGAAAACATTTTTAATGAAACATAACATGTGGGAGAGGCATCTTGTTTTCATGAGGTCAGAAAAAGGTAAGGACTTTTCTGGAAGTGAGGGTTTCTCAGTAAAGGGGCATCATTTACCTCAGCAAAACAGTCACAATAACCATGTAAGAGAAAAGCCAGATTACAGCGACCAGGAGAAAATGAGGCAGGTGAAATAGATTCACCCAGTATGGGGATTCCACCAACTGTGTGGAACTTTTCTTTAAATCTTAGTTCATTAGTCATCCCACTTTACACCCCACTCCCTTCTGCCTCTGCTTCTACAAACTTTCCATAAATTTCTAGTGTCATCTCTTTATTCATAAAAAATATTGGCAATTCCACTGTGCTTACCCTGTCAACCCCTAAGGCTAAGTCAATACAATCTCTCTCTATTCTGCTTTTATATCCAAACTATTAAATAATTTAATTAGGTGTGCAAAACTGTATTGTTTGTGTCCAATAAAAATTCATGGACTCCAACCCTACTTCAGCCTGGAAATTGTAAATAATTATTTACTTTCTCATAATGCCTCAGAGTCATTTCAAACCTTCAGAATTCTCATGGAAATGCTAACAACTTGCTTCCACAGGAAGAATTTAGAGCCCATTGGGCAGGAGTTTCTTCACTTTTCCACCTACAAAAGTATTCATCTCGAATCTAAATGTCCTTTTCTTCTTCTTGTAAAAGATGGTTTGTGATAATTATCAAGTCATTCCCACCACGGAGGATACCCCAGGCAACCTATAAATTGGTCTTACAGATATACCTAGAAGACATAGTTCCACTTGTCCAAACAGCCTCCTCTTAAGTTAGGATCTACATTTTTTAATACACAAAAGTAACTGTGTCACTGTCCTGTTTGCTGCAAAATTGCACTTGACTTGCCTCAAAAAGTCTTATTGTCTTCAGATTGGTTTCAAATTTCTTTGCATCCATAAAGAGCTTTATGTAAAGTCACAGAATTGAAGAAGAAGGAGGAGGAGGAGAAGAGGAGACGGGGGAAGAGGAAGAAGAAGAGGAGGAGCGGGGAAGAGGAAGAAAAGAAGGAGGAGGAGGAACATGGTTTTTTAGGGGAACTGAAGCCCTATGGAGATAAAATCTGGAAATCTGGTTTTGTATGGGACTGACGAGGCAGGCAAGTTACCTTGTATACAAGCCTGGTGGTAGTGCCCAAAAGGAATAAGAAAAGCAATGACTCAGCTGATACGTCCTGTTAAGATACAAAGACTGGTTCCTTCTGTAAACTGATAGGGGACACATGAATAAACAGTTTAATATTCGATATATGTGTCAATCTCTGAGCTCTCAATTCTGTTCCTTTAATACAGTGGTTCTCAACCTTTCTAATACCACAACTCTTTAATACAGTTCCTGTGGTCATGACCCATAGGTTGAGAACCTCTGCTTCAATATGTTTGTCTAAGTTTAATATTACACTATCTTGATTGCTATACCTTTAGAATAGCTATTGAAATAAAGCATTTTTTCTTCCAACTTTGTTTTTCTTTTCGCAAATTCTTTTGTCTATCCTATGTCTTTTGTAATTCCATTTGTACTTCGATCTCCATCTCAATCTCTAAAAACAAGTGACCAAACCAACAAAACCTGGGGATTTTGACAGAGATTATGTTTAGTCCATGAATCATTCTGGTGAGAATTGTCATCTTCACATTATGAAGCCTTCCAACCTAGGAGAAGCATATCTTCTATTTACTTAGGTCTTAAATTTCTCTCAACATTGTTATACAGATTTCATCATACAATTCTACTTTATATTTTATCATATGTATTTTTATATGTTCCTATATTTGATGCTATTGCAAATTGTATTGTTTTCAAATCTCAGTTGCTAAGTATTGTAGTATTTACAGATACGGCTAATCTTGTATATTTATGTTGTGTCCTGCGACCTTATAAAACTCATTTTTAAAAAATTATTTCATGTGAGGGTACAAATAATTAGCCTACATTGTTTGCATTTGTAAGGTAAAGTTCAAGTTGTATTTGAGCCTTTCCCCCAGGGGGTGTGCTGTGTACCCTTACATTGCACACATTAGGTGAGAGCTTACAAATGCCCCCCTCCTCCCCTTTCCCCTTTCCCTGCTCCCACCTCCCATCCACTTGAGTATACTTGTGTTTTACTTTCATGTAGCTGTTTATCTATTGATTTTATATTAATATGGAGTACGTTGGATACCTGCTTTTCCATTCTCATGATAATTTACTAAGAACATGCTTCAACTCTATCCAGGTAAATACAAAAGATGTAAAGTCTCCATTCTTTATGGATGAATAGTATTCCATGATGTACATATACCGCAGTTCACTAATCCATTCCTGGGTTGGTGGGCATTTAGATTATTTCTACATTTTGGCAACTGTAAATTGAGCTTTTGGCACTATTTTTAAGATATTGCTTCACTGACTTATCAACTTGAATTGTTTTCTTCAACAAGAAATCTGCTTTCATCCTTATCCTTATTCCTTTTTATATAATATATCTTTTTTTCTCTGATTACCTTTAAACTTTTCTCTTTATAACTGATGTTGAACAATTTAATTGGATGTCTGTTGGTGTAAGTTTCCTTATCTTTCTTGTGCTTGGGCTTTGTTCAGTTTTTTTAATTGAAAAATTGATCATTTTTAATTTGTGGATTTATAATTATTATTAATGTGAGGGGAAAAGTGCCATTTGTCCTCAAATATTTTTTCTATCCCTTCTCTCCTTTGGAGATGCCAATTACACATATGTGTGTACAATGGACAACGTCCCTAACTCACTTTTGTTCTTTTTTATTTTGTTATATTTTTCTCTCTCCAAATTTCCTTTTGTATGGTTTCTACTGCTATATTTTGTTATCTGCTAATCATTCCTCCTTCAGTGACTCACATCAATCTGATATCAATCTAATTCTGTGTATTTTTTATCTCAGACATTGTAGTTTTATTAGTTAGAATTTTGAATTGAATGTTCATGTCATCCATGTCTCTACTTAATGTCTTGAACATATGAAAAACGTTTTAATGTCATTTAATGACCTTGTCTACTAATTTTAATATCTCTATCAGCTTGGAGTCAGTTCTAATTGATGGAATTTCTCACCCACTATGAGTTATATTTTCCTGTTCCTTTGTGTGCCTTTTTATTGGATTTATAAAGTATGAATTCTGCCTTGTTGGGAGAATTCATAGTATCTGTTGAAATTTTTGCATAGAAAAAAATATTCTTAAGTTGGGCTCGTGGATTTAAGTTATTTCAAACAGCTGGATCCTTTCATGTTGTACCATACCGTTACATGTGCAACTAACATTTTTATGTGTTACTATTTCAATGGTTAATCTAGGGCTAATTATTCTTCACTTTTTTTCCAAGGGCTTCTGGTTCTTGACCCAAAGCCCTTAGAATTATGAGGTTTCTCAGTCTGCTTCTGAGAATATGTACTATTTCCTGTCCTGTGTGAACACCAAGTACTGTTTGCTTCTTTGCCCAGATTTAGATAGCTTTCTTACACACATGTTCATCAGTACTCAGTTGAATACTTAACGAGTCTGTCTGCAGATTTCCAGAGTTCTTTTTGTATACAGTTCTCTTCTTTCTCCTGCATCCTCTACCTATGTTGGTGTCCCTAAAATCTCAGGTGTATGTCATTAACTCAGACAGTCTTCTAAGTTCTACTTGGGTTCACCATCCTTTAATCGTATCCTGGAAATTGTCTCAAGAAAGTAAGCTAAGGGAATCATGAAGCTCTCTTCACTTACATCCCATTTTTCAGGGATCATTGTTTTTTGTTTTTTGTTTTTCTGCCTGATGTCTGGTAACTTGAAAATTGTTCTTCAGATATTTTATCTGGTCTTGTGGCCATTTTCTATGGGAAGGTAAATCTAGTCCATTTTACTTGACTGAAAGTGAAAGTCCTGACTCATTTATTTTTAATATTTGCTTTTAAGTGGTAGGAAGATTTGGTCTTTGTTTCTACACACTTGCTCTCTGACATATCATCTTAGCTCACAGTATATTTTTATGGCAAGGAATAGTAGCTTCAATTTATGCTTTGTAAATCATTGATGTGATTATTCTCTCTGGTTACTTTGCTTTACCTTTGCATTTAGACATTCCAGTTAGATAGCTTTCTGATTCATAGAAAAGCATTTATGTAGATAATAATTTTGGCATGAAGTATCTTTAGACATGTTTGTGTTATCTAATTTTTTTAATTTTATACAATCTTTTCCTCAATTTTATAGCATCATATTGTTACTCTTTACCTTTCTTAAAACCTATATAGCTTTGTAATTAAGAAGACACTGAGCAAAATTGACACTAGACATCCATTTCTGCATGCGATGTAAGCTTTTTTACAAATTAAGATTCTATTTTTAATTAGTTGTAAAATCATCAGTTTTATCAGTAATAAACCCTAATTTAAAAAATGTGACTTATATGAGTATTTATGTACTCCAAACAAAAACACATTTTTGCCCTCTATTATCTATTTATGAAAACTATCATTTAAATAAAGCACTTTGCTTTGCTAGGACAAAGATGACTCAGGAAAGATCTTCCCTGAAGCAATCTGACTATCAATATCCTTCTTGGCAACAGTCAACATCTTATTTATAAGGGAAGCATGTGATAGGTGAGTTCAATTTTTGCCATGTGTACATCTTTTTATTGATGCTTGATGATGACAGCTATAGTATACTTTTACTTTTTACATTTATTTTTACTTTTTGCTATAAACACATTCTTTTTTTAAAATTAAATCATAGCTGTGTACATTAATGCAATCATGGGGTACAATGTGCTGGTTTTATATACAATTTGAAATGTTTTCATTAAATTGGTTAACATAGTCTTCATGGCATTTTCTTAGTTACTGTGTTAAGACATTTATATTCTACACCTAGTAAATTTCACAAACACATTCTTTAAGTAAATTCTTATCTAAACACACAATGTGAAAAACAGATGAAAGCTAATTATGAAATGCTGGATTATTGATACCTGGGAATACTGTACCAGAAAGTATGTATTCTTTTTTTATTCTTCTATTGGTATCTTCTGATATCATCAAATTGTAGCAAAGCATAATTTTTTTTTCAGAAATCCAGTGGTTAATATATGATCACAGTATAGAGCTGGTGTAGACCAAATTTCTAGAATTATGAAGATTAAAGCGTTGGCCGTCAATTTCAACACCCACCATTATGGAATTTACATTACATTTTGTGTTCATCTACATGGCTATTTTTTAGTGTCTATTTGTGAGCTGGATATTGTAAAGAATGTTATGGAGAATGGAGAGGAGAAGAACTCATGGATTTTGATTAGAACTTTGAATTTATATTACGCTCTGATGCCCTCATTCTTAATAAAATCAGAGGATGAAGCTACATGTCAACATCCAATATGATGGAAGTTTGAACAGATTTAAAAGATAAGTTTCTGCATGAGCACCTTATGCTGAAGGCATAAGACTGCCCAAATTAGAAGTGGTGACTGTATGATAGAATTTGTGAGCCAAAGATACCATCATTCCTTTGGATTACACATATTTTATCTCTGCTAGTCTTTCATAGTTTTAAAATCATTATTGCTTAAAATTACTCTCAACTTTGTTAAGTTGGATCCATTGCCAATCAAAAACTGAACTTGTTTTTGAGCAAATCTTGAACAAAATTTCATAGGTGATAAAATGTCCTTCATTTTGTACTTCTTTTTCTTTTTTTTTTTTCCCTTATACTATGTCCACCAATTATCCTCTCTGTTTTGTGTAAAAAAAAAAAATCAAAGCAGTTGCTTGGGAAATTTGCATACTAATCTTGTTTATACCATTAAGTAGCACTGAGACCTGAAGTTTCAGTTTCTTCAATTATAGAATGAGGAAGTTGACCAGCATTATTTCCAAAGTTTTTTAAAGCTCCTAAATTCTAAAATATGAAGTTTTCCATCAAGGGGGAAAGGACTTAATATACCCACATAAAATTCTATTGACATTGTTCAAAACTCTGAAAAAACAAATGCATCTAAAAGAGAATTATCCTTGAAATAGATATGCCAAGCCTTGAGAACTTGGGAATTTCATTATTTCTGCTAACACCCTCATTCTAAGCCATTTGAATTAAGACACTTTTCCTTTATATTTGGTTATTCTCTTTATTCACTTATTTATTCCACACATATTTAATCAATCAACAAACCTTAATTGAGTGCCCGCCATTGTAGTTCCAGATACTATTGCAGATACTTTCCACATGCTTTTATAAAGTGTGGAAAACGATGGGGTCTGGAGTGAGTGTTCTAGAAAATTATGAGACTTCAGTGTATGTAGGAGGATGATCTGTCCACCAGCTGCCTCTCTCCCTATTTCTACCCCCACTCATAATCTGTCCAGTCCTTTGAATTCCTCCCAAATATTTCTGGTGGAATAGAGGGAATAATTAAACATCAGAGGGAATAATTCTGATGTATAGGGTAAGGACTGAAGAAGGCAGTATTAGTGTGAAAATACTGAGACTGGTACTCTGTTTAGCCAGAGGATGGAAGAGAAAAAAAGCCAGGAGATGAGATGAAGATGTCTTAGAGCAAAAATGAATATTTCTGCATAGACTTGTCCTCATGTATCCCAGAAATAGCTTCTTCTTCTTTTTTTAGGTAAAGACACAGCCTGAATATGTGTGTGTGTGTGTGTGTGTGTGTGTACACAGTTATATACTTTTTTCTTTCTACATTGCATTCATGTTTTGAATGGTGAAAGGTTTTGCTTTGGGTTTTTTACCTGGAGGCATTCAATTTCCTATTTGTTGTCATATTCATGGTAAGTGTGCATTGTAAGGGAATTCGTGTGTGCAAAGTGATAATGTAAGAAGACACTTGTGCTAGAAATAAATGCCTTGAAGTAACACTTGCTTCTATGACCTCAAGACTGAGTCCTTCATGTCTAAGCTATATCATTTGCTTTTTCAGGTTTCTCCACCTCACAAGCTGTACGTTTATCATATTCATTTTGTTGTTTACATGTTTATTTTAGGGAATGTAACATTTGGAAAGCTGGAATCTGCTTTAAGAAATGTGCAGTGAGAATCCCATTACAAAGTAAATACTGAAATCAAGTGGCATTTATTTTTCACACATCTTTTATTGAATTTTTTATTTTTGGATATCACCTTTTGGAAAGCTTGCAATAAAGAGGATGCAGAACGCAGACCAACTGTCAACTGAAATTCATATGTTAAAATGTGGTAAAGTTTGAAAATTGGAATTGATTGTAAGGTAATCTTTTCTTTTCGATTTCAGAAAAGTAAAGAACTAGTTGTAGAGAAGTTGAACAAATTTTTATACCAACAATAAGCTCAATATACTAAAATATCACTACTGAAAGTCTTCATAATATCTTCTGAAGGCATAATTTATTGAGCAGAGCCATACTGAAACCCTAATATGGATGAACATCGTGCTAGGCCTGGGAAAAGAAATGAAACAATTACAGAAATAAGTATAAGGCATGGTTTTAATCCCCCCAAAAGTTTACAATAGAAACAAAGAGAATTACTCATGCAACTCTAGTAATTGACTTACTGATAAAATATGTTAGACATTTTTATTATTTTTAATTCATCTTGTAAAACTATAAATCTCTTGCCATGTGGCTTCTAATACAATTCTAAGCATAACTGATGGAGAGAGAAGCCCTTAAAATCCATCATGAAAAGTTCACTACAACAAAGAATTCCCATCTTAAAGAACCCACTATTCCGTGCTATTGATTCAACACCAGCTCAGACAGATTGCAGAACAATAAGGTTCACTCAGTATCCAGAGAAAATTAAAGTGGCTTCTCCACTGCCACTAACATGGCATACCTAGAATTTCATGTTATTTACCATCATCACTGTTAGTTCTATTAACCATCTATGCCCACAATTTATGATGGATGATTTTTCAGAAGCATAAGAAGATTTGTAGAAATTAGCTCTTTGCAGTCAGGTACCACCAAGGCTATCTGAGCCAAATGACTTTTCTCCCTAAATTTGAACATGAATCCAACAAAATTTGCTTTAAAGATTAACCTATCTCTATCTGCATTGCCCACCTTAAAATAAAATTCTGACACTAATTTACCATTTCCCTAGAAGTAGTAGGAAACCTCTAAATCAGTGGTTCTCAACCTTCCTAATGCCATGACCTTTAATACAGTTCCTGTGGGTCATGACCCACAGGTTGAGAACAGCTGCTCTAAATCAAACCAATATAGGCTTGAATTACAACGATTCCCACAAATTTTAAGGTTTCTAAATATATCGCCTGGCATAAATCTTTCCAATGAATAACTGAAAAACATTAAAAGGAACATTTAAAGTTAAAGTAAGGCCTGGGAACCAGATGTATGGAAAGGTCGTTTCCAGAATTTGAGTAATATACATTGTGTAAAGCCATGTCAGTCATGTAGTAGTGGTTTGGGAAAACAAAATAATATTTTTTTATTATTTTTAATTTCAAATTAATATGAGGGTACAAATTTTTATGTTACATTGTTCTCACTTCCATGGTAAAGTTCAAATTGTAGAAGAGCCCTTTGGCCAAGGGGTGTGCTGAATACCATTGCACTGTGGACTTTAGGTGAGATCCCACCAAATGCACTCCCCTTCCCTCCAATTGTCCACCTCTTCTCCTTTCCTCTCCCATCTCACCCCTCCCCTTTGCTGGAGTGTATTTGCGTTTTATCATTCATATGAGCATGTAATTATTTACATATTGGTTTCATATAAGTATTGAGTACATTAGATTTCTTTTTTCCATTCTTGAGATACTTTACTAAGAAGAATGTGTTTCAACTCCACCCAGGTAAACATAAAGTCTCCATAATTTCTTGTGGTTGAATATATTCCATGGTACATATATACCACAATTTGTTAATCCATTCACTGGTTGATGGGCATTTGGGCTGCTTCCATGACTTGGCAGTTATGAAGTGAGCTGCAATAAGCATTCTGGTGCAAATGTCTTTGTGGTAACATGATTTTTTTTTCTTCTTGGTAATGGGATTGCAGGATCAAATGGAAGATTAACTTTCAGTTCTTTGAGAATTCTCCGTATTTCTTTCCAGAAAGGTTGTATTAGTTTGCAATCCTGACAGCAGTGTAGAAGTATTCCCTTCTCTCCACATCCACAACAGGGTCTGGAATTTGAGGGCTTTGAGTGGTTTTGATTTGCATGTCTCTAATGATTAATGACAATGAACATTTTTTCATGTGTTGGCCATTCATCGGTCATCTTTGGAGAAATTTTTGTTCAAGTCTCTTCCCCAAATAGAAATGAGGTTGTTCTTTTCTTGTTGTTTAATTTGAGTTCTCTGTAGATTCTAGTTATCAGGCCTTTGTCAGATTCACAACATGCACAAATCTTCTCCCATTCTGAAGGTTGTCTGTTTGCTTTGGTTATGGTACCCTTAGCAGTGCAGATGGTTTGTAGCTTGATCAAATCCCAGTTATTTACTTGTGGTGTTGCTGCAATTGCCAGAGGGGTCAACCTCATAAAATCTGGAAAACAACAGAGAATTTATAGAAAGCAAGCAAGCTAAGTAGTAAATACAAAGAAAGTATCACAAAGAAACAAAATCCTCAGAATTTAAGAAGTAGTCTTGGGATTATAGAAGCTACAGGCTTGTGATCGTGGAAACAAAGTGAGGTCACTGGTTATCAAGGAAGATAGATACGAAGTTATGTGGTGTCTACTTGTATCACTCCATAGGGAGAGTTACGGGGAGTTTGTTGATTTTATTGTTTGTTATCTTTTTCAAAGTACTGCTCTGTTTTATGGCCCTGTGAGCTTATTGATTCTGACTAAATGAAATCTGTACTTTTGTGAGCCAATAAATAAAATTAGATATATTCTAAAACACTAGTCCCATTTTTTGGTTTTATTTTATCTTAAGTTGATACATAAAAGTTCCACCTATTTATAGGATACAATGTCATGTTTCAAAGCAGGTATAGATTGTGTAATAATCAAATCAGACTAATTAGCAAATCCATCATCTCAAACATTTACCATTTCTTTACAGTAAGAACATTTAAAGTTCTCCATTTGAGCTGTTTTGAAACATGAGCTATAGTCACCCTACTGTGCAATAGAACACCAGAATTTATTCCTTCTGTGTCTGTATACTAATTATTAAGTCCAATTACATGAGGTGCTAATAGTTCTTCAGTTATTAGATCAGTTATTAGGATATGCAGTATGTCTGAGAGGCAGAGAAAAGAGGCAAGTGACTTTCTAAGTGTTAGTAAAATGCAATGCAAAAGAGGAATCTTGGCATGTGTTACATATGTGTGGGCCATCTGGTTGAGAAGTCCTTACCTCTTTGACTAAGCCTGACTGAATAAACACTGGATGGTGGAGACATACTTAGAAGTTTACCAATTTTATTATCTTTGCTAATTGCTTGCTAGAATATTAGCACTTAGCCTGTTTGACTCACTGTTATATCCCTAAATGCCAAAACCCAGCCGTCTTTCAATAAATATTCAGTGAAAGAATATACAAATGAGCGAATAGATTTGTCTATTATTATTAACTACATATTAATTATATATTGAAGTACTTACCATATATGTTTAAAATTTTAGTTTTGTGCATTGGTATATAATATACATATATTTTCAATATGTTCTACTGCATTTTATAGACTGACAAATACTTAACGACGTTATTTTATGTGGCTCTATTCTGAAAGAGAATTTTCTTTTAACTAAGAACAGTCAAGTGTAAAAGAAAAAATATCAATCATATCAATGCTTATTAATAACTTATAAAATTGAAATTCATTTAACAAACATACCTTATACACAATTATAATGCAAATGTAATCATGAACTTGAGGGATTTACTGTCAGTGTTTGTCTAGTGGGAATTCACAGCTGCAGGGCATGTGCAAAATCTTCTGTGTGCTGAAGAATTCTTTCACCTGAGTACTTGGTCCAAGTCCTGGAGAACACCAGTGGGAAGGGGATCTGTCTCCTTTTCTCCCTTGAATATTTTGTAACTTTACCTCTTTTTGGATCCTTAACTTCAGTATTCCTTTTATTTTTTTGTTATTATTATTTTATTATTGATTAAAAATCACCAAGAAAGGTAACAAAGAAAGGAAAAAGAAAGTAGGATGACATCTGCTTTCTCTACTGCCCTCCACCTCACCCCATCTTTCTGTAACCCATGGTAATTAGAAGAGGGGGTTCTAAACCTGGGTCTCACACTTCCTGGCTCTGTGACCTTCATTGATTTCTCTTATTTTTATGTGCTACACTATCTCCATTTGTAAAAATTGATACAGTGATTGTATCTAGCTCTTAATATTGCTATGAAGATTATATGAGAGACTTTATGCAAAGTATTCAGAAACGATAATACTCAGTACTTACTGAGTATTGTTATTGTTATTAGATCATATGTCTCCTAAACCCCCCCAGCTGAATCTTCTTCTGATGAAGATCTTAAAGGCCTTGAGTGACTATGTTTTGAATGTGCCAGGGATGCCCCTGTATGCACCTGTTATCTCAGCATAATGATGAATAGCACTACATTTCAACTTGAAAAGTCTCCCACTTTGGAAATAAATTACATGGTCATCCTAACAAGCACACTGTAATCAAAAATTCCAGTAGGTCATATTTATGACCATTTTACTTGCCCATAAGGATTGTAAGGACTAGGGGCTAGCAAGCTCTCACACAACTTTCTACTGTGACTTCTAAGAGAACGCTGTGCTTCTCAAATTTGACCATGTCTGCAAGGATTATACTACTTCAACAATAGTCCTGTGCTTATGTTCATATGCATTAATATGGAACATTACCTACACAACATTTAAGAAATAAACGCTTATACTTCGCTGAACCTTTTCAGTAGTTGGATTTCAATTTCTTCTCTAGGTCCTCAGTTTCTGACTTTTAAGGTTAAATCATCTTATATTAGATGTAGCTTATTCTCTCTTTAATGAGTGAAAATATCAAAATACAAACTAGCAAACTTCATGGCTATAAAAATAACCTATATAGTCCAGGACCACTATTTATCAGAAAAATAACTTCAATGGCCCCAAAACATGCAAAACATTTGTTAAATCTCAGTCCTGTGACAGTCACAACATGCATTATAAAACCCAGAATATTTTTTTGAGTTATGGACCATCAGATTAACTGTAGCTGAATGTGGGAGGAGAAAGGATTTTTTTTTTTTTTTTTGCAGTTTTTGGCCAGGGCTGAGTTTGAACCTGCCACCTCCGGTATATGGGGCCAGTGCCCTACTCCTTTGAGCCACAGGCACTGCCTAGAAAGGATTTTTTACCAATATCCACTTTTCAAATCCTGATCTGATATAAGAGGAGAGATAAGAGATATCCAGTTAAGCTGGAATTAAACCACCCCCCCAACTGAGAACAGATAATCTGTTAATATGGCTTACTCTTCCTTCCAACCAAATCTTCCTTCAGTCAATTAAAATGAGAGTCTAATGCACCAAGGTACAGTCCGCACACATATGTAGTCCCAGGTCACAACATTTCGTGATTGCTGTTAGTCTGTGCTGCTCTGATTCCTCTTTTGATCACCTTCCCAATTAATACAGAATCCTTATGGTCCAGGATCAAAAATACGCCCTTGTAATTCATTTATCTGAGGCTCACATACTTTCTTTATGCATTTCAGTCTCATTCTAGAATTTGTTTTCCTCTCTCTCTACCTCCTCGTCTGGATCTCAGCTATATAAAGAGCTCCCTCAGAACTGTAGTTTCTATAGACCTGACTCTTTAACTACTGTGTATTAACCAGATTTATTACCGCTCACCTAATTAGATGTTCTAAAAATAAGCAATTCCAAAATGTGTTTATGTGACAGCTTAGTTCCCCAGCTCCTCCTTCATCTCCAAGTCTGTTGTAAGCCTTTCTTCTAATGTTCTCTTTCTGAGCTCCCAGAATTTTCAAGTCTGAATATATCCAAGCCAAAATCGTGTTCATTTGTTGTACCACTTCACTGTGAGACTCTGAGTTATTTAGATGTTGTTCCTGTTACATGGTTTTCTAATTTGTACAAAAGAGAATAATAATCTTTTCCCGGTCTGTTCAACAGAGTTTTTGATGGATGAAACAAAACTGCGATGCTGTATATGAAATATGAAAGTGCTTTTTAATTATAAAGCAATGTATAAGTTATACTGTATTATTGAGATGGTAGTGATTCACAGACAAATGTGTACTATGCATAAAATTCTCTATATAATGCATTGGTATTGGAGATGAAATCTTTGGTCTCTCTTAATGTCTCACATAAACCAAGAGTCAGATAATGTATAATTTACAATGGGGAAAACAAGGTTCCCCCATTGACTATTGACCAGGTGACTATTACTACAGTTCTGCTTTGGTAATAATTGGCAGCATTTTATGTAAGTCTGATTCACTTGTCAGTTTCAACATGTAGGTGATGATGGTAACAGGATAGTGAGCTCTAAAAACTCGGGTTCAATCCCATTGCTCTGCTAGGAAGCCTTCAGCATACATATACATCAGAAAAAGTGATTAGAATGTTGGACAGTCTGTTCTAAAGACTTGTCATCTTATGTGAACATAATCTTGGAAGGCCCTAGCACTAAAAGATGTTACCTTTTGAAATATACTTCTTTTTTTTTTTTTTTGCAGTTTTTGGCCAGGGCTGGTTTTGAAGCTGCCACCTCCGGCATATGGGGCCAGCGCCCTACTCCTCTGAGCCACAGGTGCCGTCCAGAAACATACATCTTTATGATGATTTATTTTCTTATATTTTCAACTTGCTTTTTTACTCAATAACCTCAGTGGCTTTTACTAATAACATTGTTTCTAACTTTAGAATTTTTTTGCTTGCACTTTTTCAATAGTAGATTTTTAAAAAATATATGTATATTTATATGGTCTTATACATCATAATTTTATACAAAGTATCAATGTAAATATGATATGATATGTTTGGAAAAAAGATTTTTTTTCTGAATATTGGTGAAGTAAAGTAAAATGACCATGGTTTGATGAGCTTCCAATCCTAAATATGCAATGCTGAGCATATGCTCTGAGAAGTATGAATTGGAATTGCTAAACATTCTTTACCAAGATTTTCAGATTTTCTAACAACAGAACCTGTTTTATTAAGCTCACTCATTTCAGGTAAAACTGGATACTGAAAGACTGAGCATACAGTTACAAAGAGATAATCACTCACCGAACCCTGATTTTAAAAGAGAAATTCTAGGGGGAAAAAAGACAATAAAACTTAAAACATACTATAAGAGAGAAAAGCAAGGGAACTTGCATTTATTGAGAGACATATCAGTAAATGGGGCAAAAAAGGACTAAAGTTAAGATTTGGTGTTTATGGCCTATGGGGCATGGGACGAGAGGATAAAATGTAGGGGTTTGACAATGGGGAAAATGTTACTGAAGGCACTATCACAAAATCTTGGATCATAAAGGGCTCCTTAGTAAGAGTGAACCAGAAATAGTACCTGTTATAAACTATAAGGAAAAGATGACTTATCTCAAATCTTGGTATTAAATAGAATGAAAAACTCTCAATTACTTTTTTACTTTGAACCCTTAATTACTTAAGATTAAGAGATTTCACATGTCTTGCATAAATTAAAAATAAATGCATGAGGGAAGCCAGGCTTTGAACTGAGAGAGTGGCTGTACCGCATGAGTATACCAACTAGCCCAGTGCCTCACCCCTAGTGAGGCCATACTTGAGTTAGTCAACCATAGTTGACTCATTACTTGAGTAACCTAACATAATCTACCTTACCACCACTTCTACCATAAAACCTTAAAGCCTGGGCCACTGAGTCATCCACAATAATTGCTAATATTAATTATAGCTAAAGAAGCTACATGCATGTACTGACACCTATGGCTCATCTACAGGTGAAAGTCTCTCTCTACAAAAGCCATGGTATAAAATTGTAAGAGACATCTGTTACACCAGATGAACAGATATCAAAGCAGGTTCACAAGAAACATGAAAAAGAAGAAAATATGATACCACCAAAGGAATACAATATTTCTCCAGTAATTATGGCCTTAAAGAAATGAAAGTTTATGAATTCCCTGGAAAAGTATTCAAAATAATGATCTAATGAAATGTGGCCAAAATGTAAGAGAATATAAATAGGTAATTTTCAAAAAGGAAAATAATTCATGAAGTAAATGAAAAAAAGTTTTTAAAAGATTAAAAAAACTAATCAAACAACTTCTGGAGCTGAAGAATGAAATGAAATTGAGAACTTCAACAGCAGACTAAGTGAAATGGAAGACTTTCCAAACTTGTACACAGGTATTTTTGGAATAATCCAGTCAGAGAAAAAAAAGAAGAAAACATTTTAAAAGTAAAGTAATCCTATAGGATATATGGGACACAATTAAACAAATTTTTGCATTATGGGAGTCACAGAGAGGGAAGCCAGCATAATCTTGCTCAACATAATAGAATAATTGCTTAAGACTTCCCAAGTCTTGGAAGAGATATGAACATCCAGATCCATGAAGCTCAGAAGTACCCAAATAGATTCATCCTAAAGATGTCTTTTTCTTAGGAACATTTTAATAAAACTGTCAAAAATCAGAAACAGAGAAAGAATTCTAAAAGCAGAAAGGTGGTTATACTCATATCAGATTCAGATCAAATACAACTCAAGTCAAAAACTGTTACAAGAGACAAAGATGTTTGTTATTTTGGGGGAAAAAAATCAATCCATCAAGAAGGCCTAAAAATCATAAACATATATGCATCTAACATTGAAGCACCTAACTATATAAAGCAAATATTAATGAACATAAAAAATGAAAAAAAATAGCAATAGAAATACAATAATAGTATGGAAGTTCAGTCCTCTTCTTTTGACAATGGATAGACCAACCTGATGGAAAATTAACACAGAAATACTGAACTTGAATGTCATTTAACAACAAACAGACCTAACAGCCATATAAAGAACTTTATACCCAACAACAGCAAAATATACCTTATTTTCTGGTGTGTGTGTTTTGGAATGTTTTTATTTCTTTAGTCTCTTTGTTACTGGAACTTCTCCAGGGAAGAAGAATATTTTAGGCCAAGAAACAAAACTTAAAAAATTCAAGATCAAATCATATCTAGTATTGTTTCTTACTACAGTGGTATATAGCTAGAAGTCAATGGCAAGGGAAATCTTGGAAAATTTACAAATATATAGAAATTAAACAATATGCTCCTAAATAACCAATGAATCAAAGAAGAAATCAAAAAAGAAATTAAAAAATACCTTGAGATAAACACTATTAGAAATACAACATGTCAAAACGTATGAAGTGTAACAAAAACAGTTCTGAAGTTTATAACAGTAAATGTCTACGTTAACAAAGAAGAAATTTTCCAAACAGCTTGACACCTCAAGGAGGTAGGCAAAGAACAAAAACTAAAACCAAAGTTAGCAGATGGAAGGAAATAATAAAGATCACAACAGGAATAAGTCAAATAGAGAGCAGAAAAATCATAAAAAATTTAATGAAGCCAATAATTTGTTCTGTAAAAAATTGCACAAAATTGAAAAAACTCTAGTTAGGCTGAAGAAAAAAAAGAGAAAAGACTAAAATAAAATCAGGAATCAAAGTGTGGACATTACAACGATGCCTCATAAATAATAATCAGAAGAGACTATTATCAACAAATGATATCACCCTAAATTTGGATAATCTGGGAGAAAAGCATAAATTCTTAGGAAACTATAACCTGCCAAGACTACATCAGGAAGAAATGTAAAGTTTAAATGGACTGGTAAGAAATAAAGAATCTAAAGAAATAAAAACCTTCCAAAAAGAAAAGCACAGAACCCAGTCACTTCCTGGCTGAACTGTACTACAAATTGAAAGAAGGCCTTTTACCAATACTTCTTCAATCTTTCAGAAAAGTAAAGCAGAGGGATTACTTCCAAACATATTTAATGAGGCCAGTATCACCTTGATATCTAAGCAAGAAGACATAGAAAGAAAGTTCCTTAACATAGCAAAGGTTATTTAAAAATCCTTAGCAAACATACTGAAAATGGAACAAGACATTTTTTCCACTGAGACTCAGAACAAGGCAGAGATGGTCCCTCTCACTACTGCCATTCAACTCAGCACTGGAAGTACTAGAAAGAACTAGTAGTCAAGAAAAAGAAACAGAAAGACATTCAGCTTAGAAAGGAAGAACAATTATCTCTATTTACAGATAATATAATCCTTTATGTAGAAAACCTTGAAGATTTCACAAACAAAAAAAGAAGAACTATTAATTCAGTAAAGTTGTAGGATGCCAAATCAATATACAAAGATCAGTTGTATTTCTACATACAAATCATGACCTTGCTGGAAAAGAAATGAAGAAAACAATATCATTTACAATAGTATCAGAAAAATTACCTAGGAATAAATTTAACTACGGAAATGAAAAAATTGTACACTGAAAACTAAAAAACATTGATAAGGAAATTGAAAAATACATAAAACATGGAAAAATACCCCATGTTCATGGATGGAAAAATTAGTAAAGTTAAAATATCTATACAGCCCAAAGCAATATACATATTCAAGGAAATAGCCATCAAAATTCCAAAGGTATTCTTCACAGAAATAGAAAAAACAGTCCTAAAATTTGAATGGAGATGCAAAAAAAAAAAAAAAAAAAAAAAATTCCTAAATAGTGAAAGCAATACTAAGAAAGAAAAACAAAGTTGGAAGCATCAGATGTCCTGACTTAAAATTATAATACAAAACTAAAATAATGAAAACATTATGATGCTGGCATAAAGATAGCCATATATAGCAGTGAAACAGAATAGAGAACACAGATGTCAATTTAAACATATATGGCCAACTAATTTTTAACTAGAGTACTAAGAGAACACAATGAGAAATAGAAAATCTCTTTAGTTAACGATACGGTGAAAACTGGTTTTTGTATGCAAAAGTCAACTCAAAATAAATAAAAGACCTAAATGTAATACCTAAAACCATAAAACTCCTAGAAGAAGTGGTAAGGAAAAAACCTCTTTGTTATTGTCCTTGGCAAGGATTCTTGGATATCATATCCAATGATCAGGCTACAAAAACAAACAAAAATAAATAAACAGGCAACTATATCACATTGTAAAGTTTCTGTAGGAACAAGGAAACAAAATAAAAAGACAACGTATAGATGAGAAAAAAAATTGCAAACCACATACATGATAAATGGTTAATATAAAAAATGTGGAAAGAGCTCTTACAACTCAAGAGTAGAAAAACAAATAGCCCGGTTAAAAAATGGGTAAGGGCCATGAAGAAAAGATTTCTCCAAAGAAGACAAGTGTCCAACAGATATATAAAACAGTGTTAACATCACTAATCCTAGGGGAAATGCAAATTAAAATCATTATGAGATATCACCTCATACTTATAAGGGTGGTTATTATCAAAAAGACAATAGATGAAAAATGTTTGTTAGGGTGCAAAAGATCCTTGGTGCACCATTGTTGGAACTGTAGATTGGTACAGCCATTATAAAAAGCAGTCTGCAGGTTCCCAGGAAATTATACATAGAACTATCACATGATTGAGCAATCCTTCTGTTTACACAACCAAAGGAGATGACACAACCACCTCATAAAGATATCTGTACTTCTATGTTCATTATAGGAGTATTCACAATATCCAAGATACAGAAAATACCCATCTGTGGTTGAATGGCTAGATAACATGTAGTGTATATATAAATATGTGTGTGTGTGTGTATGTGTGTCTGTGTATATGTATATATATGTATATGTGTGTATATGTGTGTATATATGTGTCTATATATGGTGGCCATAAAAGTTCATGTGCAATTTAAAACTGCACAAGATTTTTATGGCCACCCTACATGCAATGGAAAATTGTTCAGCCTTTAAAAAAAAAGATCTGGCAGATGTCACAACATAAATGGACCTGGAGACATTATGCTAAGTGGAACTAGCCAGACACAGAAGGAAAAATAGAGCAGACTCTCACATGTCTGTGGACTAATAATTTTATTTTTTTAAAGACAAAGTCTCACTCATTCACCCCGACCCCAGTAGACTGTCATGGTGTCACACCTCACAGCAACCTCAAACTCTTGGGCTCCTCTTGCCTCAGCCTCCCAACTATCTGGGACTACAGGCAGCCACCACAACACCCAGTTGTTTTTTTTTAGAGACAGGGTCTCACTCTAGCTGAGGCTGGTCTTGAACTTATGAGCTCAGGCAATCCACGTGCCTTGGCCTTCCAGGGGACTAATAATTTTTTAAAGTGCTCAAATACGTGGAGAATGAAATGCTGGTTATCACAGCCATGAGGAGGAGGAGATGTAGGTCAAAGGCACAAAACAGTAGCTCTGTAGGGTAAACAGGTCAAGAGATCTAAGGTAAAATGAGAGGATTAAAGTTAATAAAACTCAAGGATTTCTGTAAAATAAATAGATTTTAGTTGTTCTTGTCACAAAAAAGGCATTGTCAGATGACAGATAAATTAACTCCTTTGCTATCATAGCCATTTTGCTCTCTGTCTGGATTCCATCATACAGAGAACACCTCAAATGTACTACATACACTAAAATTTATTTTATAAAAATAAAGTTAAGATTTCAGCGGAAAACCGTTGTTGGTGTTGGTGGTACATCTGGGTAACTGGCAGATGTGAATGCTAATTCTCTCTGCAGTGAGTCACTTCAAGTAAGGCGAAAACGTGTTCTCCAAGATGAAGATCTGAGAGGGAAGAATCATGATGAAAATACAAAAGGAAAATGAAAACATGAGCAAGCCAGACAGAAGAAGGTCCAGCAGCAGAAAATCTGCAAAGTTTTCACATTTCAATATTATAAGACCAGAATATTTAAAAAATGTATATTTAAATAAATATAAGAAATAATTGAAAATTACTATCTCTAAATATGTTTGAATAAAGCACAGAGGGAAGTAAAAGTCATTGGAAATCCAGCAGGGAAGGGGGGAAGAGGAGAGAAAAATATCCACCTAACAGGTATAATGAACAGTGTTCAGGTGATGGGAACACCTGGCTTCAGCCCTGTAACAAACTGATTTGTACCCCCTTAATATTTCAAAATAAAAAGTATAAAAAATAAATAAAAATAAAACAAATTAACCTCAATATGTTGGTATATGATGATTCATATCAACCAGATGAAAGGTAACATTTTAAAAAAAATGAAAGAAAGCTTTTAGCTATGGAAAATGTAATATTAGGATCAAAAATCCAATAGATACATTTTACTGAACTAAAGAGAGAATTGATCAACTGAAATCTGAAGGCTTGTCTAACTGTAGTTCAAAGGGAAAAAATGATGGAAAAAGGTTAAAGATATCAAGGATAACATGAAAATCTAAAATACACATGGATAGCTACTCTAAACCAGAAATGAGGAGAGGTGAAAATGGGGTGGGAACATTTTACAAGAATTGCAAAAATCGGAAATAAAAACCAAAATATAAAGTTATAAAGCCCAGAAGTAGGCTTAATGAAAAAATGTACACCAAAAACCAAAAACCAAAATTATACCAAATATTATTCTGAAATTAAAAAATAACCAAACTCAAAGCATCTAAACATCAGTAGGAAAAATAAGGTCATCTTTTTTTTTTTTTTTTCCCTGAAAAGAAAAGATTTGAGTTGTCATCTACTTCTCAGCAACAATATTCAAGAGAGGGAAAGTAATGACTAAAGGAACTTAGTAACTGCCAACTGGATGTATATAGCTGGAGAAATATTTTTCAGGACTAAAAGCTATGCATAGATATTTTCGGGGTGGGGGGTTGAGACAGAGTCTCACTGTCACCCTCTGTAAGGTGCCATAGCATCACAGCTCACAGCAACCTCCAACTCTTGAGTTCAAGCAATCCTCTTGCCTCAGCCTCCCGACTACAGGAGCCTGTCAAAACACCTGGCTATTTTTTTGGTTGCAGTTGTCATTGTTGTTTAGCTGGCCCAGGCCAGGTTCAAACCTGCCAGCCTCAGTGTATGTGCCTGGAGCCCTACCCATTGAGCTATGGGCACCCCCATGCATAGATATTTTCAAACAAAATGAAACTGCAAAATTTCCCAACAAGAGAAACTCATGAAAATCAATTCCTTTTTTTCCACTGTGACAAGAATACAACACAAGATCCAAAGTTTGAAAATAAAAGAGCATAAAAACGAAAATGCTAACTAAAAGAAACACAGTTTATCTCCAAAAAATAGACTTTAAGGCAAAAAATAGGAATTGCCACTGATAAAAGAGAATTACTCATAATAATAAAAATTTTAATTTCCCTGGGAGATATAACTACATTTCAATGTATCTAACAACATAGTTTGAAAATGCATAAGGCAAATTTAGGGAAAGTCAAGAAGGAATGGTTAAATCCACAAATCACAGTGGACATTACAACTTTCTCAGAAACTGATAGATCAAGTAAATGAAAGTTAAATATCAATTTCATAAACACTATAAAAGAATTAAGCAAACATGCAAAACAGGCATTCTACTACTATCGATAAACAGTTAAATGATTTTTTAAAAGCAGTGAGACACAAACACAACTGTAGGGCAGTTATTTTTCTCAGACAGAACGAGACAAAAAGAAAGAAGTGGATCAGGAAGGAGCGCATGTGTGCACTGGGGAACGTAGCTTTCTTTTCTGATATGGGGTTGTAAGTTCAGGGATTTTATTGGATCAGTACTCTTTATGAAAGTCATAATAAATGTCACAAATATTAGTTTCTACTCAATACTATATGTATATTTTCAAAATAAGCCCTACACTTGGAAGACAAGACCAAAGGAAGAAAGATTATTATTCCCCTAGCTACAGAAATGTGGACTGCCTGTGTTAATTCTTCCTGGATCCCATTTTAAATCTCCACCTTTAACCAGACAGTAACAACCATGAAAACATAAATTGTTAAAAAGTTTAAAGCAACAATAACTGGGCAGTGTGAAGAACAGTATCTACAGAGGAAACTACATTTACATGGGCCCTGGAACTTTCCCCCAGGAAGCTGAGCTTTTCTCATCCAAATCATGCATCTTATTCAAGACAGAGCTAAGCTTTGATCTCCCCGCAGAAGTTCTACTGATCACTGCCTGCTCTATAAAGTGCTATAAACTTTCTAGTCCAGTTTAAATCCTGATCATTTGCAGTGATGCACCTAGTTACCTAGGTGCCAGGTTTCTGTTTCAGCCATTCGGAGTGCAGTAAGAAATTTGGAAGCAAATTTTTAATAAACAGATGACTTGTAGAAAAAATAGCTGTCTTAAAAAACATGTCCGCATGAGTCAGTGTCACTGGAGCTCTTGTAATGAGACTCTGAATGTACTGAGGAGCCTTCTGGTCTCCCCGGAGCACACATATGGTTTGCGAACTCTACCCACCTCTCTCTGGTCCTGTCATAAAGACAACCAATATTCTGCTTTGTTCTCACTGTCTGACAACCTGACCACCTAAACCACTAAAACCCAACTTTGAATTACCGTACACCTATGAACACAATTAGTAATGAGATTCATAAACCCAGTCTCTTATTCTGGAGGGGGAGACTTAGATGAGAAGTGGTGTTAATTATTTTTGCATTGATTTTTGAGTTGGACAATTTTGAATGGAAGAAATCTATATGCGTCATTTGACTCTGTCTAGAAGATGAGGGGAGTTGGAAGAACACTGAATCCTACAGGAGGATCTATGCAATATTGGAGAATTAAAATTAGCGGAACTTTATGATATATATCTAGCTCTAGCATTTGGAGATGAAAATTCAAAATCTTTTTAAGTCAAAGTTAAGAGCTTATCTCTTTCTCTTTCTAGGTAATGTCTTTCTTTTCTAACTTAGGTGCACAAACCTCCATCGTTCAAAAAACCCTGGGGCTTGTTCAGTGAGTTCTCAATTTGAGAAAAATTGTCCCAGGCCCTCATAGAACACAGCACTTGATAACCCTAATGGGCTGATTACTAGGGAGCTCACTGGTGAGTACTTGCCTCAAGCCTGTTTTAAACCAGTTTTTTTATTACTGCCCTTCTAGGGAATGTTTTTTCTAATCACCTATCCATCGGATTTTAGCATCACAATGCACTGTGTATCTATTTATGCACTATAGGTACATTTGAGCTTTATCCACAAAAAGAATAAGCATAACTATTGTAATTCAGTATAGGGTTAACTACAAATTTTAAGCTGAAAGCTAAATTAAAAATTGAAAAGCTATTAACATTTAACTTTACTTTTTAACTATATCTGTTGACTAATGTGTTTACATATATGAATTATAATGTATCAAATTACATATTTAAATTAGCAGTTTATAAAATACAATTTTGTCTCTCTGTAGAGAGCGCAGCCATCTCAACTTGGCAATTGGCTAGAGGCAGGTTGACTAGCTGAGCAACAGATCCCTAGAATCACTGAATGACATCTACATGGGAAATCACCAGCAAAGGCAAGGCCGTCCTGCCCAGGGAGACAGGCCTTGGGAATGAAGGGGAAATGGGGACAGAGGGAACGTCCTGGCTTGGTCTCCAGGGCTCAGACCGCTAGCCCTGTCTGTGGTGCTATGACGGGCCTTACAAAGACAGGTAGAGGGGCCATATTTGGATATATTTTTTCCATGTAGTAACTTTTAAGGGAATAAATAAATTTAGCAGGCTGAAATTTTAATGTGAAATTACTCCATTACCTAAGAAATTATATCAATGAGGCATTATTATGCTGTCTCATTTTTTATTTATTTCCACTTTGCATGGACATTTTTGTGTGTCTGTTATGAAAGTGTTTTTTCTTTTGAAACAAAACCCTTCAAAACAAACAGAGACCAATATTACAAAAACAGGAGGCAAAACCTCTTCAGGTAGATTATTGGGAGTGATAATACGCATGTGTAATACGTGCTCTCGAGTCCTGGATGTGTTTTCTCAGGCTATTGAGGAGCAGTGCTTGACACTGGCTCTTGTATCTAAGAATACACCCTATTTTCTGAGATAGCACCCCAGATCTACATGGTGTCTTTCCCAGCTGGCAGTACCTGAGTCTTCTGTAGATCAATTAATTATTCTACAGAGCCAACAATTTACAAGAAGTGGGATAAATGGTAAGACCACTGAAATCCAGGAGCATAAGCACAATTGTTATACTTTCCTTGTGGTAAAATGAGTCACATAAATGGAAGCAATATTATGTGGATGTGCAAACAGTAAAGGGGGCATGTTGAAAGTCCGTGAATTGTGGTGCTAGCAGAAGAATGAGATGGCTAGGAAAGGCAAATCCATATCTGGAATATTGTCTGTACTGGGCGGACATGTTACTGCCTCTTCTATGCAGAAAGGAAGTTGACACAATCTACATTTACAGTAGGAGGACCCAGGGGTGGCTGGTCCCCCTACATGTATAGTGATCATTGGAGACTAAGCTTTGGCTTTTGTTATTTGGGAGCTGGGCACTTGGTAGTAATAGCTGTATCACAATTGGTGAGGTGGATGTCCTGTTGTTAAGCCCATGCACAGCCCCTACCACCGTCTCAGGGTCACTTTGCTCCATTTAGCAAGTGGCAGGTGGCTGAGTAAGAGTATGACTGACATGCACACTGTGGTCCACTTAATCCACCTAATCATTAAGAGCCTCACAAAATTTTAAAACAGATACTGATATTTTATTATTTATTTATTTTGTAGACACAGAGTCTCACTTTATTGCCCTTGGTAGAGTGCCATGGCATCACATAGCTCACAGCAACCTCCAACTCCTGGGCTTAGGCAATTATCTTGACTCAGCCTCCCGAGTAGCTGGGACTACAGGCACTCACCCCAATGCCCAGCTATTTTTTTGTTGTAATTTGGCCAGGGCCGGTTTGAACCTACCATCCTCAGTATATGGGGCCGGCACCCTGCCCACTGAGCCACAGGTGCCACACCAGATATTGATATTTTATATACCAAACATCATGGTGGTTTAATAAATAAAGCAAATTCTTCCAGAAATACATGCAGAACTAAAAATTTACAAATAAAATTATGATGTTAGATTTTAATCCATCTTTTTCAGAACTTGAAAATCAGTAGATAAGAGAAAACAAAACAAAGGTTTGGTGATTCAGTAAGCAAGCCCAATTTTATTTAGATAATTTTGAATTAGATATGTATGTGTTTATACGTATACTTAAAATATTTCCTACTCTGTCATAAAACAGTCCCCAAAGTGGCCACATATGAAGTAGCCATTCTTATAGAACAAAAATAATAAAATATCAGTAATTTTGTGTGGTTCAATCTAATCATTACTAAACATTTTAAAAAGAAATATAATAAACTTTATAGACATAAATCTACAAGACAAATGAACAAACAATAGCTCCAGAAAATAAAAAAAAAAGCTTTTCAAAAGCTAATAGTCAAAACTGAAATAACAAGTTTATTAAAAAATTTAAGAGAGGAGGAAACTTAATATAAAAACCTACAGCATCCACATAAACCAAACTTAAAGAAAAATTAGAAACTTGCAAAAGAAGAACTAATCTAAAGAAAAGTAGGAGAAAGGGAATTATTCAAGATAGAATCTTAAATAAATGAATAAAAAGAGGGAGCAGAAAGGAAAGAATCAAAGTAAACACTACGACTTGTATATGGAAATGCAATTGATTTTGGAATTATGAACTTGAATTCTGCAGCCTTGCTAAAGTTACTTCATAGCTATGATAAGTTCAAATAGGCTTCTTGGCATTTTACACAGCTACTTCTTTCTTTCCCATCTACATACCTTTTCTTCACTTTCTTTTAGCACTAGCCAGGACTTCTCCAGCAATGCTGAATTTTGAAAATGAAAGGCAATGGGCTCCTACTGTATTTCTTTTGCCAGGCTAAGCAAATTCTCTTCATTACTAGTTTGCAAATAGTTTTAATCATGAGTTGATATTGAATTTTGTCAAAGGTAGCTGAGTACAGCATGGTGACTTGCATCTGTAAACGCAGCTACTTAGGGGCCAAGGCGGCAGGATTGCTTGAGCCCACTTGTTCCAGGAGAGAGTGAGCTATGATCACCCACTGCACTTCAGCCTGGGTGACAGAGCAAGGTCCCCCATATTCAAAACAAAAGAATTTGTAAAATGTTTTCTCTGGCTGTATTGAGACACAGACTTTCTTTTTAGTCTGTCGATGTGGTGAATTACCTTGATTGATTTTGGAATGCTGAATTCACTTCTATTTCTAAGATAAACATCACTTGGCCATTATGTATTATTATTTTAATATCCTACTGAACTCAGTTTGCTAACACTTTGTTAAAGGTGCTCACATCAGTGTCCCTGAGAATGACCCTCTTCCACTTCCTTCTGTGTAAGCTGTCTCTCTTGTTTTCCAGTCAGGGTAGCAATGGCCTTGAAGAATGTGTTGGGATGTGCTCCATTTCTTTTATTTCCTGGAAGAGTTTGTGTAGAATTGGTAATTCTTCTTTACATAGCTATAGAATTTTCAGTTGGAGCCATCTGTACCTGAATTTTCCTTGGATGGAGATTATTAACAATAAGTTCCATTAATAAATTAGTAACCCTAGAGCCTTCAGGTAATGTATTTCTTGTGTGAGCTTTGGTAATCAATGAACCTCAAGGTATTTACCCATTTAATGTGTCAAAATTATTTTCTTACATTACATAATATTCTCTTATCTTATTCCTACTGTGAACAGAATAGGTTGTGACATTCTCTCTTTATAATAGTGTTAATTGATGCTTTCTTCATTTTCTGATCACGTTACATTTTTATTGATCTTAAACTCACCTTTAGTTATGCTGATTTTCTCCATTGTTTTCTGTTTTGTTTCATTTATTTCTATTCTCTTCCCTCTTTGATTCCTTTTGCTTCTTCAGTTTAATATCCCCATTTTTCTCCCTAAATTTTTTTAAGATGAAAACCAGCACTGATTTGAGATCTAGTTTCATTTCTAAATATGTGTTTAATGCTATAAATATCCCTGCAAATGCTTAGCTACCCTCCGCAAGTTTTAACATGTAGTGTTTCCATTTGTTAATTAAGAGTGTATATTTGAGGACTTTCTAAATATTATAAAATATTTTTCTCCTAGTAATTTACTTTTTGAACTATTTGCTAATTATAAGTATGTATTTGAGGATTTTCTAAATATCTTTCCTTTCATCTTTCTAGCTTAATATATGTGTGCTCAGAGAATACAAGTTGCATAATTTTAATCCCTATTTTTTTTTAATGAAGATTTCTTTTACGGCCCAGAAAATAGTCTATTTCAGACTCTGTTTATTTGTATGTTAGTTTTATATTGCACCACAGTTCCAACATGCTTTGTACTTTTTGTTCTATTCTATTGTTTCTTTCTTTTTTTTTTCTTTTTCCTGTTTGGAGAAATTTCATTTACCTTTCTTCAAGCCAGTTACTTTTTTCCTGTGTGTTGTGAATAAGCCCCTCAAAAGCATTCCTCATGTCTGTTATCATGTTTTACCTTTCTCAATGTTACATTTGATTCTTTCTGCTAAAGAATTTTACTCTCTGCCAAAACTCATCTATTATCAATGTTTTCTAACTTTTCTACAAGATTCTTCTTCAAATTAATCATAATTACTTTGAAGATCATGTTAGATAGTTCCAGCATCTGGCCCATCCCTGGGTGTGGTTCTGTTGACTGTTTTGTCTATTTAGAATGAATTTTTCCTTCTCATTTTTGTGTACATCTTGTGATATTTGACTGAGTGACAGCAATTGTAAGTAATAAAACAGAAAAAAATGAGGAAATTGTAAATATGTCCCAAATGATTACTTAACTTTTAAACTGTTAATGTGGGGGATTGAGTCACTCTAATCAATGTTTTTAAGCCAGGATTGAGTTTTCTTTTTGCTATTGTTATTTTGAGTACCATAGACTTCAAATGCCTCCCATGGTAAATTGCTGCTGATATCTTATGCTTTGAGAGAGAACGAAACTACCAGAGGATATTTTTCTGTATTCCTCCTCTGCCTTCCAGTATGAGTGGGCCTTGCACATACCTGTGCCACTACAGCAGATCTCTCTCTCTCTGCTCTCTCTGTTTCACTGCAGTAGATTGCTGTTGCCTGAGTTAGCCTTAAGCAGTAGCTGTGAACTTCACAGGTAGGCCAGGCACAGTGTGCCAGGCCTCTATCTGCTGCAGACAGCCTTTTCCTCTTAGTGCAAGGTCTAGTGTGCATTTGGTTTCCTGCTTTCACACTGTCTCCTGTAAATCAAACTCGGCCCTGAGTTTTAATGTGAACAAATGTCTTGCCCTTTTCCAGTGGTGTATGGCCTTTTCCTAGTATCAGTATACAGTGGGTCAAAGCAGTGTTTCCACATTTTCTACAGCCACATTCTGCTATCACCAAGGACCAGGAAGTGGAAGACATTTTTCCCCAGATATCTTTTGGCCTGTACCAGTGTAGAGTCAGGAATTAGCCACCATATGCTCAGACATGCCTTAATCATGAATGCGTGTCTCCAGTTATCACAGCTGCACCTGCAACCATCGCCAGACCCTGCACACCAGGACAACCAATACGAGAAGCTTTATCAGGTCTTTTTTCCTTGGTCCTGGTCTTTTTTATTAGCATCCAGTGGAAGTCTATAGAAAAGTGATGGCAAGTAAATTAGAACTCCACTCTGTCTGAGGCTCTTAATGAGTCTAAAGTACTAAGCTAACCTACATCCAGTCTCTAAGAATTGTTAATGTTTTGGTTTTCTTCTTGCCTGTTGTTATATATGCCATCTTTTCTTCTTATATCCTATTGATAGTAGAAGGGCTTGCATGTGACGTCTTTCAGAATCTCTTTGGCATTCAGTTCATCTGATTTGCTTTGTAAATTTCACTTAGAAAAAAGTAAGAAAATAAGAGAAATAAGAGGGTTTTTTTTAACTGATGATTTTGAATTTTATCTAGATTTTTTATTGTTAGGATGAGAATATTGTTTTCTTAACACTATCATAAGTGGAAACAGGACTCTTTAAGCCCCTTTAAGCAAAAAATTTTGGAGACAGCATATCTAGCTACATCAGGAAGAACACTGATTATAGACAGACCATTTCCTCCTATAAGCCTGTACTGGAACACCTAAGAATTTCTAAGTGTTTCTTTGTTCTAAATGTGTCATGGAAAGAACATTATTTCAGTGTGTTTCCCCAGCAGGATCCAGATTGATTAAGGTGAGGGCTTAAGGGCATCAGAGAAACAGAGTTGGTCAGGAATTTAGAAGTCACTTACATCATTTTATCACTTCTGGGATAATCTAAGTCAGAACACTTAAAAAAGAGGCCCCATGATGGGAACATTTTGCTCAGCACACAGGGCTTCCTGGTACGTGTATTCAACTCATTTATGAGTTCACTGAACAATTAGTTACTTAGTGCACACTGTGTGCTGGGCTCTATTCTGTGCACTGGAGGCAGGACAGTAAATGAGACTGGACCTAGTCTGACTGTGCTTACATCCTTATGGACAAACAGGTAATCAATGCAAGTTTACTTGCATATATGATATAATTAAAGGTTTCTATTGGAAAAAAGAAGAAATAGAAATAAGTAGGGAGTAGGAGTGGCTTCTATGTAGGGTGACTGGAATTAAGTTCACGTGTTAGTGTATAATTCAGCCTATGTTACCCAAGGAGCTGTGCTGTACGTGGTCAGAGCTCAATAAGTGAAGAGTTACAGGCGATGGAAACCTACATAGCAGTAAGCTTAGGATAAAGTTTGAAGAAGAATGTGATGGTTTAGACCAGGGGTCCTCAAACTTTTTAAATAGGGGGCCAGTTCACTGTCCCTCAGACGGTTGAAGGCCGGACTGCAGGCCCCGGGATGAGTCGGCTGCTAAGCAGGGCAGGCAGCGGCAGCAAAAACACCCAGCGGGCCAGATAAATGTGCTAGGTGGGCTGCATGTGGCCTGCAGGCTGTAGTTTGAGGACGCCTGGTTTAGACCTACCAAAGTCATGTGTTTTTGAGAAAGGAGGGTGGTAAAAAGTAGGCAATAGAGGTATTAGCAAAAGTGAGTTAAGCAAGCCCAGTACAGGCAGTCCCACGTTACATCTAAGTTATGGACAACTTGCACTTACAAATGGGGGCCATTAAGTCCCCAAGTTACAAACATCCAATTGACATATGACTTCCACTTATAAATGGCCTATTACAGGGAACAGGTAAATGTTCCTGTTCCAACTTAAATATAAATTCAACTTAAGAACAAACCTATAGAACCTATCTCATTTGTAACCTGTGGACTGCCTGTCTTGAGAATTTTTAGTCCTGATACTTTGGACACATATTTGAAAAGCTTCTCCTATATGACATATCTATAATACCTGAGGTAAGTAGTTAGAATGGCATATTTATAACACCTTGAGAAAGCTAAGGAAAATAGGTGGGACCTGGTCTCAATGCATATGCTTTTGGAACATCACATCTTGGTCATAAATATCACACAAATGTCTCAGTCTGTGCTGACCGAGGTCTAAATGTATCAAGTTCTCCTATTCCTATGCTGGCTACTTCCTCGAACCAAAGTCTGTGAGAAGCCAGATCAGGAACTTCATATATTGACAGTAGTCCAGAAATAGAGAACATAATGTTTAAGGACATCATGCATATTAATATAAAAGTTTGAGTCTAAAACTTACCAGGAGTGTGATATTTTCACCCTGTGGGAGTCTTGAGAGTTTATCACGGAGTCCCTAGGACATTCTTTCTCTCCAGTCGCTTGCTGATCTCATTTTGTGTTTGAATCTGAATCTATAAGCCTGTAACTCCCACATTTATGCATCCAGCATAAACCTCTTTCTAGAACTCCAAATACACACGTACCCAACTGCCTAGTTAGCATTGCCACTTGAACACCTAATAAGGGCCCAACTCATCTTCTCCAACATTGAAGTCCTGATTATTTCTCCAGGACTTTTTCAGTTGAAGGTTTCCCCATCCCAGTAAATGGCATCGCTTTCTTTCTGATTGCTCAGACTTAACACCTGGAAGTCATCCTTCCCCTTTTTCCCCTCACCCTACATCCATCCCATCGGCTCCACCTTCCAAATGAAGCCAGAACCCATGACTTCTCATGACTGCCAGTGCTCTCCTATCTTCTTGGAATGAGCCACCTTCACTGCCACCCTGGGTTATGGCAGTAGCCCCAACAGATCTCCCTCTTTCCACCTGTGCCTTCCTCCATCAGCCTCAGCACAGCAACCATAAAATCCTCTGATACCGTGTCAGATCACATCCATCACTCCTCTGTTCAAAACCTGCCAAGCTTCCTCTCTGCACTCAGAGTGGAAGCCCAGTCCCTACAATGCCATTCAGAGCTCTTAAAAATCTCACGCTCTTCATTTGCTTCTGTAACACAAATTTATTTTCTGACAGTTCAGTTCTTTAGGTCGGAAGTCTGACACCAGTCTCACTGGACCAAAACCAATGTGCCGTCAGTCTATGTTCCTCCTGGAAGCTCTACAGAGGCCACTCAGTGGTTTCTTCACCTCTCCAGCTTGGAGGGGCTGCGCCATGCCTGGCTTATGACCTCCTTACTCAGTCTTCAGATCAGCATCACATCATACCAACCTCATCTTTTGCCTCTCTTCCAATTTTAAGAAGCTGTGATTACAATGGGGTCACCCGCCTCATTCAGTGTACTATCTGCATTGTAGGGTCAGCTAATTAGCAGCCTTAATTCCATCTGCAGCCTTAATTCTCCATTGGCATGTAGCAAACTATATTCAACGTGGGGGTGTAGCTCAGGGGCAGAGCATTTGACTGCAAACTATATTTTTAGGTACCAGGGGTTAGGGGGACATTACTCTGATTACCATCCTACTGTTACCTTCCTTCCATTCTAGGTACATACACGCCATTCCATGAGTATTCCAGACACACTCAAGGCAGTTATTCCAGTTATTTCCTCTGGAAATGATGTTTTGCCTTACTTACATTGTATCTGGCTCACTCTTCCATCTCTTCTTAATGGCTCCTCCCTTGCCATCTTCTTTTAAATTACAATCTATTGGCTAGGTGCCTGTAGCACAGTGATTACAGCGTCAGCCACATACACTGAGGCTGGTGGGTTCTAACCTAGCCCAGGACAGTGAAATAACCACAACTGCAACAAAAAATAGGTGGGTGTTGTGGTGGGTGCCTGTAGTCCTAGCTACTTGGGAGGTGGAGGCAAAATAATTGGTTAAGTCCAAGTGTTTGGGGTTGCTATGAGCTGTGAAGCCACAGCACCCTACCAAGGGCAACAAAGTGAGACTCTGTCTAAAAAACAAACAAACAAACACAATCTATCATACACCCATTCTTGAATTCCATAGCATTTGTCACATCTAATGTATTACACTTTTCTTATTATTTATTAAATTTATTGTTTATTATCTGCCTCTCCATTTGGGTGGAATATTTGCCTGTTTTATTTATTTGGTATCTCAAAATCTAGCACAATACTTGTTACACAGTAGTCAATAAATATCTCTTGAGTGAATAACGAGAGTGAATATTTTATTGCTAGAAATCCTCAGTTGTCTTCAAGTAAAATTTAATTGTGACATCATGATCATGAAGTCCAGGCCCATCCTGAAACAGGGTAGGAAATTTCTGATTATTTCTGCCACATGCTGCACATTTCTATAGAAAAGATTACTGTGCACATTGCAGGCACATTTAATTTATTAGACTCACCACCAAAGCAATTACTCAGCTTTGTAATTAAGTAGGGCACGCATGTGCTTGCTTTTGTGGGGAGTATAAATCACAGTCTACCAACTTAGCTGTGCAAGTCACTTTTTATTTTTTTATAACTCAGATGAATATCTGATCTCAAGCTAGCATTTTACTGAACTGGTAGGAGACCTAACACCCACCCTATTAGAGTCAGCATGGGGTGTTACATAGAGCCAGGGCTTTGGCAGGAAGTGCACCGAGGGACGTAGACTCTATCTCAACCTAGCAGGTGCTGGGAAGACCTCCACCTCCCGTGTCTACCTGCTTCTCCTCCTCAGGTACGGTGTCTGTCTCCTGGGACCCAAGGCTCCTTAAAAGGATGCCAGTGACCAAAAGTACTTTTTCTTGAGGACATGAATTCTGACTAAATTTTTAAGAAAAAATGGGGCAAATGGAGGAGAAAAAAAATGACCGTATCCTGAATTATACAAAGCTAATTTTTAAAACTACCTTTTCTCAGGTGAAGAACATTGTCTCAGAATAGTTAAGTTCCCTTCCTCATTTTGCTACGTGATTCTGTACAAAACATCATGGCAACAAAGGCATGGAATTGACATAAATGTGCATCAATAGAAGATTGAATATAGAAAATGTGTTAGATACACACAGGGGCTATAAAACTCACTTTCTGGGTAATATGGTAAGAGTATGTTTAGTTTTATAAGAAATTGCCAAAGTGTCTTCCTTAGTGGATGTTCCAGTTTCCATTCCCACTTGCAGTGAGAGAGTCCCTGTTGCTCCACATCCTTGGTAGCATTGGGTGGTGTGGCGTTTCAGACTTTGGCCATTCTGATAGGTATCTCATCGTTTGCCATTCCCTACCGACTTACTGAGCATCTTTTCATATGCTTATTTTCCATCTGAATATCTTCTTTGATGAGGTGCCTGTTCAGATCTTTTGCTCTTCTCAAAATTGTTTGTTTTCTTATTGTTGAGATTTAAGAGTACTTTGTATATTGTAAACAGCAATCTTCACGTAAGTGGTTTGCAAGTATTTTCTGCCAGTTGGTGTCTTGTCTTCTCATTCTTTTAACAGTGCCTTTTGCAAAGCAGAAGTTTTAAATTTTAATAAAGTCCAGCTGATCAATTCTTCCTATGTGTGTTTGTGCCTTTGATATCATTGCCATACCCAGGAGTATTACAGTTTTGCAATTTAGATTTAAGTCTATGATCCATGTTGAGTTAATTTTGGGGATGGGTGTAAGGCCTCTATCTTAATTTTTTTCTTTTTTGCATGTGGACTTTTAGGTGTTCTAGAACCATTTGTTCAAGACTCTCTTTGTTCCTTTCCCATGATCACACATTTATGTGGGTTTAATTCTGGGCTCTCTGCTCTGCTCTATTGATTTATTTGTCACCAGTAACCCACTGTCACGATCACTATAGCTAGCTGTAGACTAAGTTCGATGGAATGTCGTGTCAGTTCTCCAACTTCTCTTTGAACTGATGGCTACTCTGGGTCTTTTGCCTCTCTGTATACTTTAGAATCAGTTTGTCAATACACACAAAATGACTTGCTTGGATTTTGATTGGGATTGCATTGAATTTGTAAGGCAAATTGGGAAGAACTGACATCTTGAGGATATTGAGCCTTCCCGTCCATACATACAGGATATCTCTTCATTTACTTAGTTCTTTGATCTGCTTCAACAGAGTTTTGTAGTTTTCCTTATGTAGATTTTTTACACACTAGATTTATATCTAAGTACTCCATTTTGGGGGGTTCTAATGTAGGTAGTGTTTTGTCTTCAAATTCAAATTCCATTTGATCATTGCTAGTATATAGGAAAATGATTGACTTTTAAATACTTACCTCATAGCCTATAATGTTTCTATAATTGCTTATTGGTCACAAGAATTGTATGTGTGAGAGAGTAAGTTATTTTGGATTTTGTACATGGACAATCATGTCTTCTTCCTTTCCAATCAGTACATCAGTACATCTTTCCATATCTTTATTTTTTCCTTTCTAATTTCTTGGGCATCTAGTGAACTCCAGCCTGGGATAGTGGTCAGCAAGGTAGCTGGTGCTGGGGAAATCATGAAACTCACACCAAATTTAGTGAATAAAACCGGGATCCTATAAGAGCATACACTGTTTCATGTCCCAGTGGCAGCATGACAACAACGATGCAGTACCCATCCTGTTTCCTGGAATCTTTTTATTGTGTATGCGCAAGAATGCACAACAGTCAGCAGTCAAGGTTAAGAATGAGAGAGGGGAGATTACAGCCCCCAGGAAGGTTGGGTAAAGGGTAAGCAAGGCCACAGGGTAATGGAACATCTGAAGAGGCCAGATAATGGTGAATCAGAAGAGAGTGGGGTGAACAAATCTCATCTTCTCAGACAGACATCTCAGCTTCTCTAGCTTAAGCTACTAGTTGAAGGCCTCAGCTGCCTGCACTCTTGATTTCCCCACATAGGGATGGATAGTCACGCAAACATTTCCCTGACTGTCCACTTGACCCTGAATTGGAAGGTCCATGAGGAATTTGGCTTGTCTACCTACTACATGAATTATTTTTTATCTTTTATTTACTTTTCTTGTTTATTTCATCACTTAGGACTTCCAGTGTGTTGTTGAAAGAGAGTTGTGAGAAAACAGACATCCTTATCTTGTTCCTGATCTTAGTGGAAAGTTTTATGCTATTATGTATGATATCAATATTAGCTATAGAGTTTTTGTAGATGTACTTTATCAAGCTGAAGAAGTTTCCCTCTATTCCTAGCTTTCTGGGAGCTTTTACTGTGAATGGGTGTTAGATTTTGTCAAATGCTTTTTATTTATCCATTGACAAGACAATGTGATCTTTCCTCTTTAGCTTGCTGATGTGATGGATTACATTAAAGGATTTCCAAATTTGAACCAGCCTTGTATACTTGGAATAAAACCCACTTGGTTGTGGTGGTTACTTCCTTTTACACATTATTGTACTTGATTTACTGATATTTTATTGAGGATTTTTGCATTTTGCATACGGAGATATTGGTCTCTAGTTTTTGTTTTCCTTTTAATTCTTCATCTGGTTTTATGTTGACCTCTCTTAGAATGAGTTAGGAAATATTCCTTCTGTTTGTGGAAGGGAAGAGACTATAAAGAACTCATATAATTTATATCTTAAAGATCGGGTAGAATTTACCAGTGAATACATTTCAGTTTTGTGCTTTCTGCTTTAGAATGTTAATATTTGATTCAATTTTTTAAATAGGTGTAGAACTATTCAAATCTGTTTCTTCCTGTGTAAGTTTTGACAGATTATATCTTCTAAGCAATTGATCAATTTCATCTAGGTTCCCAAATTTGTGAGTATAAAGTTGTTCTTACTAGTCCTTTACTATCCATTTAACTTTTATAAGATCTGTAGTCATGTCCCCTCTTTAATTTCTGATGTTAGTAATTTGTATCTTCTCTATTTCCTTAGTCAGCCTGGCTAAAGGTTTATAAATTTTATTGATCTTTTTAAAGAACTAGTTTTTGATTTTGTTGATTTCACCTATTTAAATTTCCTGTTTTCAGTTTCATTGATTTCTGCTGTAACTTTATTTTCTTCTCTTTACTTTGAATTATATTTGCTCTTCTTTTTCTAGTTTCCTAAAATAGAAATTTAAATTACAGATTTTAGAACTTTCTTCTATTTTCATATATTTATTTTATGTTAGAAATTTCTCTCTAAGCAATGCTTTCACTGCATCATATGAGTGTTGATAAGTTTGATTGTCATTTTTATTTAATTCAGAATCTGTTTGCCTTCATATCTTTTCTGTATTTGAAGAATTGACTACATGTCCACTCTGCTTTACAGATGTATGTGAGAAAAAATTATAATTGAGATTAAAAGTTCAATCTATGGAAAAAATATGAAAATTGCTTTAAACACATTAAATCCCATGATGGCACAATGCATAGTAAGTAGTTTGGCATGGGGGCAGTTCTGAGCAAGTGGTTTAGAACAACTAACCTTTCAACTAGCATTTTGGAGCATGTGTTTAGACATTTGGCTACTGGTACATCTGAGAATATTGCCCATGAAAGCTTTCCCCAAGGAGTTTCTTGCCTGGCTCCCTCTTCTCCTATGCTGGTCATGGCTATCATCCCAGGGGCCTTCTGTTTACTTTCATTGCCTCTGCGGGGGGACTCCCCACAGAGCTCACATCTACCTTCAGCACCAGGCTCTCCAAGACCATAGTTGTGCCAGCCTCTTTAAGCAATTAGCCCCTCACTTGCCTTCATATTCAGTTACTCTTACTGTGACTACAAGATATGATATAAATCAAGATAAAGCATGCTCATAAACATGAACTTTTTAAAAACTATAATAACTACTGAACTTCTGTTTAAATTATTCTCACATCAAATATAAAAGCTATTGCAGTTAACTCTAAGGCATAATAATTTCCATTTTCTTCTGTAAAAGGAACATATTCAAGCTGTCATCATGTGCTAAGGACCATTTCCCTAAAAATTGGAGTAATGTTGTATTGTCTATCTGTAATTATGCTGCTTCTATAAAACATTTCTCCAAAGTTCCAAGAGTAGTATTCCATCTGGAAAACTAGCCATTTCACATTTAGTATTTCTTCTAATTATTATGGTATAGGCCTTCTAGATATAATTTAAGGAATTCCAAAAATCATTTTGTAATGATAAATTAACTGTGATCATTTTTATTCATTATGTGTTACTGAATTGTGCCATCTCTGTCTTTTATTTTTATAGTTACTTAGAGAAATACATTACTTAAAAATATAGGGCTTAAGTAACATAAAAATAAAGATGTATACAATAACAAATTAGAACATGACTACTTATTTTACAGAAATGATGAGATAAACCAAACTTTAGATCAAACAAGGCTTACTAAACTATCATCTTCAGATGACTTATTTCTGTAAATAAAGCTTTATTCTAATACAATCATGACCACTCATTTACATTTCATTTATATCTGGTTTCTTGACACAAGGGCAGAGTAACAACAAATACCATATTGCCTGCAAAGCTTAAACTATTTGCTATCTGGATCTTTACTTAAAATGTTTGCAAATATCTGGGTTAGGTTTTCAAAGAGAAATGTTTTTTATATAGTTATCTCTGATGAATTAAGAGATTTTCTTGAGAAAACTTTGGCTTACTAATGACTTTTTGGGAATGTATCTATTTGTAAATCTATTTAAACTTATGAAGACTTTAAAAGGCTTCAGTGTTCCCTTTAAATACAAATGTCATTGGCTTATACTCTATTGAATGATGGACATGGTGCACCATGCTTGTTCCCATCCCACTATTCCCTCTTCTTTATGTCAAGGGCAGAATTGGATGCCCATCAGCAACAATCTATTTATGTTAAGCAGTAACCTGTGTCTGTATTTCCTATCAATGGATGAGGAATTGAAGAGTGGGAGAAAAGAATAAATTGGCCTTTGGCTTTTAACACCTATTTATCAACATCCACAGATTTCTTGCCCCTAGTCTTAATAGAAAAAATATATACTTCCTACCCTAATGTAGTACAATCCCCTAACTCATCTTCTTCTGTCAAGGGGGTGCTTGATAGTGTTGGAGAAAATACTCACATCAGTGCAGATTGGGGGTACCAGACACTCTTGGTCTTGACTTCAGCTGGGCTTTCCCAGGCCAGATGTCTACATCTACAGCCAGCTCCACCTCCAGGACCCACAATGGTTATTGTACAGCTCCATCACTCTTCTTTCCTCATGAATTACTCTCAACAGGTTATCTTTACCTTCTCTTTTATCAAACAGGGTCCTCCTCAGTGTCCACCTTTTTCCCTCCGCCATGTACTGAATTTCTATATCCAGACCAATTATTACCTTCTCTTCTCCCATTTTGAGATAACAGAGGATCACATTGCCAAATAACACTCTTGTGAATCTGAGCTTTTGCCCCTTAGAAAGCTTGCTAATAGTTCAAGGATACAAGCAAGCAGGAAGCAGTGATGAAGAAGAAAGAGGCCCAGGACCACCAGGACAGCACCCACACCCAGAGCCTCATGCCTAAAACACCTGTTCTAGCCTTTGTCCATGATCTCGCCCCAACCTCTTTTCTTCCTAACCACTCCCCCCTCCACCCAGGGCAGATGATGCCTCTTTATTTGTCAAAATTTCATTTAGATGTTGCTTCTCTCAGTAATCCTCCTCTGAATCCCTGTCTGGGCAGAAATGCTCAACCCACATATTTCCATACACCCTGTGCTTGACCACCTTATAGTACTCTCATGGCTGAATTGTAATTGCTTTTCTGTCTCCTCCCTTTATAGTAAGCAACTTTTAAGTAGAAACTTCTTTTTCTATATCCCTAGCTATTAGCATGCTGCCTACACCAACTTAGGGGTTAAATCAATTCTTATTAAAGAATGGAAATATTAAGGATCCAGAGGATCTGACACACCATAGTTTCCAAAGGGGGAAAGCAGCATGGGAAGAAGTTATGTAAATACAATGTAATAAGTTAGGGTCTTCCTCTGCTCTGTTGTCCTGGCTAGAGTGCAGTGTCACCATCACAGCTCAATGCAGACTCTAACTCCTGGCTCAACTATCCTCTCATCACTCTCCCCAGTAGCTAGGATTGCAGACACACACCAGGATGCCAAGCTATATATTTTTTAGGGACGGGGTCTTGCTATGTTCTTCAGGCTGGCCTTCAACTTCCTGACGTTGAGCAATCCTCCTGGCTTGGCTTCCCAAGGGTCTGTTATTATAGGCATGAGTCACCACACTCAGCTATAACAAGACTTTTAATAGATTCAAAAGCTATAAGAACATGAGAGGGCACCACTAACTCTGTCCCAGGTAGTCAAGGAGAATTTCACAAAGGCAAAGAAAAAATAAAACTACATTTTGAAGATAGAAAGACAGAATAGATTTTTTTTTTTTTTTTTTTTTGGTCAGGCAGAGCAGAGGAGGAGAGATGTGTGGGCCAGAGAGAATACTACATCTGAAGTCATGATTATCATTCTGCAAGACTCAAATATAACGATGAAAATTAGGTACTTCATGTGATAAATTATTCAAGTGTTATGCTTTTGTTTAGTTATAGAAAGCATCTGGTATTTCAGTATTTACAAAGGAAATGAATTTAGCCTACCATTTGTATTATTAGATGATGAAAGTATTTTTAAAATTAGCGCATAACTTGAAGACAGATTTTTTTGGTGGATCATTATGCAATGATGATTATTACAGATGTACTGTGAATTATTGATTTAGCAAGCAATTGAATTTTAAAATTGCTAAAACTAACTTTATAAGAATTTTAGTTGTACATTTGCGTACACAAGCCTGGCACATTTATCCCTGGCAGAAAAACCGTTATTGTTATTAATCAAATGTTTAAATAACAAGTGGAAGTTGTCGGTTAACTGCCCTAAAGTTCATGATGACTTCAAAACTTCAAGGTAAAATTTTCACCATGAAGTAAGATGAGAAAGATAGTTCTATAAACAAACAAACAAGAAAAACCAATAACACATAATCAGTGTTAGCAGTAAGTACAAAAGTTTCCTCTGTTCTAACCATTTACCCAGACAATTGTTTGTAGGGTTTTTGATCTCCAAAGGAAAATAGCATGGCACCCCCAAGGACATTTATGAGGTTTGACAATTAAGTTCATGATCTCATTCTAGAAAATGTGCTACATACCTCATTGCTGTAGCACTTTTTCTAGGACAAATTTGCAAACTTAACTTTCTGACCTCATGAGTAATAGAAAGACCCCAACCCACAGAGAATTCCACATTCTACATTCCTAGAGAAATTAAAGAGTCAAAGAAATAAAATGGAAATAGTGGAGAAGAAACATAGAAGGGACCTCTAAAACAGAGATCCTCAACCTGTGCTGATTTTGATCCTTCCAGCCCCCTACAGGGGATTTTTGCCAATGTCTGAGACATGTTCAATCCACACAAGTGGAGGTTACTACTAGCATTTAGTGGGTAGCAGGTGCTACTAAACATTTTGCAATGCACAAGACATTCTCCACAACAAAGAATTATCCAGCCAAAAATGTCAATAGTGTCAAGGTTAAGAAACTGAAGATTTTTTTTTAACATGAAGAAACAAAAGAAATATGGGTAAGAAATGAATTGACATTCCTTCTTGGTTTACAAATGCAAAACATGGTTTTAGAAGGTATGCAAAATGAAAAGTATATGTGGCCTATGCAAATCAATATAAAGGAAAAAATCTCTCATAATTCCACCATCCAGAAGAAAACACTTTAAATTTTTAAATTTATTTCTAGTCACCTTTGTGCAAATAGGTTAGAAAGACACTATTAACCAGATGGGAAAACTGGTACATTGGAAGAGGGTAGCTATGCTACCAAAGTAAACTGGTAGAAGTAACGTTTTTCTCCTAGTGGTTTATATCAACCGGCGCCAACCACCCTTGCAATTAAAGATTCACAGAAGACTTTGTAGTAGGAAATGGCAGCGTATTTGTCCTTGATGACTGATGTCAATTGGCCCATAATTAGAACACTTGCCACAATCACTACACTAGATCTTTCCTATTGTTCAAAATCAATGAGAGGAAGAGTACAAGGGGTTAATAACATACATTGCGGGAACATGTGTGTTATAGTGATGTCATTGAAAAACTTGGGGTCCTCAAGCATAGAGATTTGGTAGTCTGTAATTCATTTGGTATATGTCCTGAGCATTTTCTCATTGCATTGGTCTTCTAGACATCATTTTATCTTGTACACACACTGAATTCATCACATTGCTCTGCCATTATTTACTTAACTAATCCTTATTGTGGAACATGTAAGCTGCTTATAACTAACTCTTCTCTTTTGTAAAATACATCACTATGCAGTATATTTTTGAAATAAAATATATTTAGAAATAACTTTGGGGTGAGCAGGCAATACATAGTGCTTTTCTTTCATTAACAGCTTTATTGAAGTATAATTTATGTATCATAAAATCACCCATTTAAAAAATATGATTCAATGATTCTTGGTGTGTTTACAGAGCCCTGCAACCATCACTGCAATCTAATTTTAGAATATTTCCATCACTCCGGAAATAATTCTTGTGCCCATTTACTGTCATTCCCTTCCCTAAGCAAATACAGTAGAACCTGATAGTTGACCACCTTCCTACATTGATCACCTACTCACGTAGATCTAATTTTCATAAACAGGACCTGTACATATTAGTACAGCAGGCCTGGTTCTATGCTGACCACCTTTGTATGTTGACCAGTTAGTTACAGTCCCTTGGGTGGTCAACTTACAGAGTTTCTACTGTATTAGTTGTTTGCTGTCTCTATAGATTCACTTTTTTTTGGATATTTCATATAAATGGGATTATAGAATATGTGTTCTTTTGTGTCTGATTCCTTTTGCTAAGCATGATATATCTGGTGTTTATCCATGATGTAACATACATCAGCACTTCATTCCACATTGGAATATTAAGGCTTCTAATTACCGATCATGAGCAGGCATACTTCAAATCACCTGACTAAGAAACTTCTGATGTGTTTCATTATCCAGCATGTAGCATTGATGGCACATCTTGGCTGAGTGCCCACTTGCCTCTTACACACCAGGATGTGCAGTTAGTGACTTGTATTTTAATATCTAGATGCAGTTTAGGGCCTAAGAATTGCTCTGGCCTTTTTGGTTGGAATAGATGCGATTTGTTTATGCATTCCTTTTTTTTCTAAGTAAGTATTTCAGTCATAAGATGGTCCTATTAGGTCTAATAATGATTGATCAAAAGAGACAATGTATTTGCTGTCTTGCAATTTTAACCTAACTGGTGACACTTACCTGGTTATTAGCCATGGACTTAATTTTTCAGGATAAGACATAGAGAGACACAAACATATTTTTCAAAGGAAGTCTTATTTTTAAATGCTAGCAATTGAGAGCATGTAAATGTAAACTTACTGCAGGACAAGTAAGTTTATGGTTAGTGTGACTAAAACCCACAACCAAGAGTAGTGAAGCAGTAGGGCAGCCTGGCAGATATTCTAAGATACCTAGAAGAGGAGATGGTTTGGGGGAATATTATTAAGTGTCAAATGCTTCCAGAAAAAAAAAAATAAAAAAACAAGAATATAGCTAAGACAGAGCATGTTAGGCAAAATAATGCCCCTTCCATCCAAAGGTGAGCACATCCTGATCCAAATGAACTTGGCAGATGTGCTTAAATTAAGGATCTTGAGATCGGGAGATTATCCTGGATTATATGGTAAACCTATGTAATCACAAAGGCCCTTATAAGGGAAAGAGGGAGAGAGGAGAGTCAGAGAGGAGATGCAACAGTGGAAGCAGGCAGAGACATCAGATTCCTGCAGTGCCCTGGGCTGTGGAATGCAGGAGAACTCTCAGACTCAAAGCTGGAAAAGACAAGGACACGGATTATCCCCTACAGCCTCAAGAAACACAGGCCTGTTGGCACCTTGATTTTAGCCAAGCCCAACCATTTTGGATTTCTGACCTTCAGAATTATAACAGAGTATATTTCTGTTGCTTTAAGTCACTAAGTTTTTGTTACAACAGCAACAGGAAATTAATACACAGAGGCTTACAATAAGGACAGAGAAAGAGGAGTGTGGCCTACATTCAGGAAGGAAATGCCAGGGAGGAGAAGACTGCCCGGCAGTTCTGGACTCGGCCAGCTTCCCAACGGACTCTGGGGAACACGGCTCCAGCAGCAGCACCACGCCAGGGCTTGGCTTGTCCTCCCAAATCTCTGAAACTTGCACATCCCATCTCTCTCTGTTCTCCAACACAGATTATTCCAAATGGCTCATTCCAGTTTCCCATTAAGATAAAGCTTACCTAAACTATAACTTAAGTGCGCCTTGGTCCCCTAATTCTGTTTGTACTTTGCTTTTTCTTATATGACATCAGGCAAAACTAGTTTTGTGAATTGCTCTTACTACTTTCTAGCTTTGTCATGGTAAATAAGTGACATATATATATAATTTCTTTTAAGGCCAGGATGAAATGACGTTTATTGAGGAAGAGAAAGACAGTTTTACAGAGTAAGGAAGTTTCCAAAGCAGGATACATACGCCATAGACAGTGAATGGGCCTCCATTGCCAGGGAAGGAGGCAAAGAGGCCTCTGTCATTAAACTTTAGTGTCCTTACCTAAAAAATGAGGAAATGTCGGTGTCTACGTCTTGATGTTGCTAAGGAGATAAAATGCAACATGATACTGGTTTTTAGAAAGACATAAAAAACAGTAGCCTTTCCTGTTATCACCATCATCATTGGAAATCCCATAGATAGCTGGGGTGGTTGCTGGTGCCTATAGACCCAGTGACTTTGGAGGCTAAGGCAGGAGGATTGCTTGAGCCTGGAAGTTCGAGGCTACAGTGAGTTGTCATCGTGTCATTGTACTTCAGTCTGGGTGACAGCACAAGACCCCATCTTGTAAAAAAAAAATTACTTAGTACCTGACACATAGTAAATGCTATATTTTCACGATATAAGTAGAAACAAATTAGAAATCAGGCAGAGTCCAGATACTGGTGATTCTGAAGATAAACTCTATGTAAACTTCAGCGACTTGCTCATGGTTGGCTCCACTCATTTCCAGATTTCCTATGACAAATAACAGCTGCACTCAGAGGATTTCATCCTTCAATGACTTGCTTTATCAACTTTAAATAAAGTGTGACTTTCAAATATACATCTAGGGTTTACTAAATGGCATTAACAATAACTTGGTAGCTTTGTCTTTCGGTAGGATAATATAGTTGTAATTATAGGATGATTTTATGAAAAAAATGATTTGCTCCATAAGCAAACAAAAACATTATGTATCTGTGAGTAGCTTTTTCCACACTTTCCCCCCTGCCCTGTCCTATGTTACTTATATTTTATTTCTTACTGCACATACTCTTACATCAGGTATTTAGACTTTATTTTACTCATTTGTTGCAGTGGTGTGTATCTTCAATGTCAAGTATGTGATAGAAAACGAGTTTTTACACATTGACTATGCACTAACAAGATGGACAATATCAATGCATTTTCTAGAGTAAATTTATTGGTTTAATCACTTGATTCAATAAAAACAGCCAGGGTCTGCTTCCTCAGAAATGTACATGATACGTGCCTAATGTTGGACTGCCCGCATGGCTCCTGCCACTTTCTCCTTCAGATGCCTTCAAATATCACTTTCTTAGGAGGGCTTATTACCCAACCCCTCTATTTGACACTGAACTATCTACTTTTCCATTTTCAACATTCATTCTTTCTGCTCTTCATAGTATTTTTCTCAGACACTCAATCTCTCACACATTATATATATATAGCTTATTTATTACTTCTTGTGTCATCTGTCTACATACATACTTCATGAGGACTTGCGTGATTTATTTACCTCCATGTCACCAGCTCTTGTAACAGTGCCAGGTAAACTGCAGGCATTCAACAAATATTTATTGTGTTGATTAATGAGTAGTGCATTCTGTCTTGCTTGTCCAATTCTCTAGTCCTAACAGGTTGAACATAAAACTGCAGAATAGTCAAAATCTCATTCAGTTCATTTAGTGCAAGTTGTGCAAGAGTATAAAAGATAGCTGTTGACAGGACACCCTCTTGTCCTCATAGAAATGTTTACAAATTGCTAGGCTGCGATCAGAGACTTGCATGATGATGATTATTGCTGGACCCCAGAAGCTCAGGTAGAAGGGAATATGGACTGAATTAGATTTATATGAACCTTTCTGTATCCCCTTCCTTTGTCGAGTCTATTTCTATACCAAATCTGAGCTGATGGTCTGGGTGGCCAGCAGAGGAGAGGCTCAGGTGACACACAAGCCAGGCGGGCAAATCAGCCCCTTCCTCACGGGCATCCTCTATTCAGCTCATCTGATGAGAAGCGTCCTTCTTCTTCTTCTTCATCACCACTGCAGGGAAACTGACTAATGACAACTTAATTTTGAAGTAGTTTGAGAAGGGATGGCCACTGCATGAGAGCCATGTACCTGAGCTATCAGAACACAAAGCACTGTTAGGCAGTTCTCCAACCTCAGTGAAAATACCTCTAATGATCCAAGGTACCCTGGCTCCAAGTCCAAGGCATGATGCACTTATTTTAGCAAGATTTCCCCCGCCCCAGCGGAGCCCTCTTCTGCTTCTTATCCAAATACTCTGGATGGATAATTAACAAGGCATTATCTCCTCATTTGTTAGGGCTTAACCTCTTAGAGTGACCTTTCACTCTGTTTCCCTTAGGAGTGTAAAAGAAACCACCCTATCAGAGATAGCTGTACACTGTTACCAAGAAACTGCCTCTTTCCACCTCCCCCAGCGTGTGGCACTTTTTCTCTTGCTTACATGATGGTTGTTGTAACTCTAGGCATCATATCTATGTCCCTTCTAGATATTAAGGGATGGAAGAGGAGGGAAAGATGAAAGGGAGATGCTAACAGAGACCGACTTGTTTTATCAAGCAAACAGTATTTTCCCATTGGACGGCTGCTACATCTCAGTGGATAGAACTGGACTCCAGGGCACTCCTAGAGATGAGAGAATAAGAAAAGTAATTCTAACCAAAGATGCTATGACCCTCAACAGAATTGGATTTTCACTTAGCGAAAGACATAGGAAAAGAATTAATGTTAAGTTAAAAAGTAGTTACCATAGACTGTACCTTTCTCTCACCTTTGCACCCTCTTTCTTTCTCTTGTTCTGCTCCCTGTCCAGTCTCCATCAAACTGTTCTGTCCTCATTCATGTCCATGCCATCACATCCTTGCATATGTAAAACAAGGTATTGCCCATATAAATGAATCCTCCTCTTCTTTTCATTCAGCTATGCCAGATCTCTGTTCCTAAAGGAACTTTCTCCATCTTTCCCTGTCTCAGAAGACTTTGCTTAGGAAACAAAGCCCTTATCTTTCATTATATTCAAGGCTTTCAAACCCAGTCCTAACTTGTTTCAACATTAACTAGTCTAAATAATGCAAGCACAGTACCCAAGAAAGTCTGCAATACTTGTTTTTTTCCCAAACATGACATGCATTTTCCACTTTCATGGGTATTTATGTTCCTTCCCTTGAGGGTGAAGTACCTACATAAATAATTTGGAATTCTTCTGCCTGGGAGATTTTTCTCTCCCATTTATACATTTATTCAATCATTTATTTATATCTGTATGGACTCCTGGCTATCTTATTTTATACTTGAGGTGTTAATTCTATAATGGACTGAATGCTTGTGTCTCTTCAAATACATTTGTTAAGGCCACATCCCCTTCATATTTGGAGATGGAACCTTTGAGACATAATTAAGTTTAGATTAAGTCATGAGGGTGGGGCCCTCCTGATAGGATTAGTGCCATAAGAAGAGGAAGAAAGACCAGCGTTCACTCTCTTCCCCCACCAAATGAGGACACAGTGAGAAAGTAGCCATCTTCAAACTAGGAAGAGAAGTCTTACCATATGGATTATTCTATTCTACTCACCTTGCTTTTCTATAAGCTCTTGTTCCAAACAGTGAGGAACTTGGTTCCTATATTCTGCCATCCAATTACTTAATTGTTCAATATCAGTATACATGTATAGCAGTATGAGGAAATGTCTTTATCAACTGGAAGATAATATTTAGTCTTACAAACACCACTCTGTTCTTTATTTTTGAGAGAGAGTCTTACTCTGTTGCCCTAAGTAGAGTGCCATGGTGTTTTAGCTCATACCAATCTCAAACTTTTGGGCTTAAGAGATCCTCTTGCCTCAACCTCTCAAGTAGCTGGGACTATAGGCCCCTGCCACAATGCCTGGCTAATTTTTTTTTCTTTTTCCCTACTTAGTAGAGACAGGGTCTTACTCTTCCTCAGGCTCGTCTTGAACTGCTGAGCTTAAACAATCTACCCACATTGGTGTCCATCCATCCCAGTATGCTGGTATCACAGGCGTGAGCCACTGTGCCCAGTCAGACTCTGCTCATTTTAAAAGTTACTTACACTAGCACCTTTGACCACACTATCTACCTTGATGTTTTTTCATACATTTGTAATATGGTTATATTCTCTTATTAGAATCTATATTCTTTCCTATCATCTTCCTTCCTTCTAAATATTTTTTTTAATTAGCACATATTTATGGGTTAGGACAAATACACCAGTTCTTGTCTCCACCATTACAGAACCAGCCAGAATAGTTTGTTTACACTAAAATGAAATCCCCCCCTTCCCACTGGCAATATTGATCTTTTTCTGTCTCTATAGCTTTGCCTTTTATAGAGTGTTAAATTATAATAATATGATATGTATTCTTTCCAGACTGGCTTTTTTCACTTAGTAATAATCTGCAATTAAAGTCCATACATGTCTTTTCATGGCTTGATAGTGCACATAATTTTATTGCTGAACAGTACTCCATTATAATGCAATTTAATTATCCATTCACCTATTGAAGGATATTTTGGTGTTTTCTACTTACTGGTAATTGTGAATGAGGCTGGTATAAATATCCACATGCAGATTTTTGTGTGGACACAAGTTTCACCTGACTTGGATAAACACCTGCTGGACTGTACAAAGAGACTATGTTTATCTAGCTTTGTAAGAAACAATCAGAACTGTCTTCCAACACGGCTGCACCATTTTGCATTTCCATTAGCAAAGAATGAGAAGCCCTGTTGTTTTGCACCTTTGCCAGAATTTTCAGATGTTTTGGATTTTAGTTTTTCTAATAGTTACATAGCATAACTCATTGGTGTTTTAATTTACCATTCTTTAATGATAAATTGCGCTTGTCATAATACACTTTTTTTTGGTCATCTATAGTGACATGTCTGTTCAAATCTTTTGTCCATTTTTGAGTTGTTTTCTTATTGTTCACTTTTAAGCATTCTTTGAATGTTTTGGATACAAATCCAATATGATTGGATATGTGTTTGAAAATATTTGGATACAAATGTAATACAATCAGATATACAAATTTTTGGATATTTTCTCCAGCTCTGGGGTTTGACTTTTTGATCTCTTAGTCGTATTGTTCATAAAGAATAAGTTTTTAATTTAAAAAAGTCAAATATCAGTTTTCTCCCCCTTTATCAGTCATACCTTTGGTGCTATATAAAAACTCAACATTAAACCTAGAGTCAATATTTTCTTGTGTGTTATTCTAGAAGTTTTATAGTTTTATATTATACGTTTATAGCTGTGGTTCATTTTGAGTTAATATCTGTGAAGAGAGTATGATTAAAGCCTAGATTAATTTTTTTTGACCATCAATACATAATTTTTCACCACTATTTGTTTAAAGGGATGTTCTTGATGAATTAATCCTTTTTATCATTATATAATGACTGTCTTTTTCACTTTTGAATGTTTGACTTAAAATTTGTTTTATATAACATAAGTATGGCCATTCCTGGTTGGTTGTCATTTCTGTCTGTGTGGAATATCTTTTTCCATCCCATCCCTTTCAGCCTATGTGTGTCTTTACAGAAGAAATGAGTTTCTTGAAGGCAGAATTTATCTAGGTCATTTTTTTATTCATTCAGTCAGTGGGTGATTTAATCCATCCATTAATACATTCAAGGTACTATTGAGATCTTATTCCTGTTATTTTTTTTAATTATTTTGTTTTCTTATGCTTTTTTCCTTTCTTCTCTTGTTGCAATATGATGATTTTCTGCAGTGGCAACTTTTGACTCCTTTCTCTTTCTCGTTGGTGTATCTGCTCCATCAGTGAGTTGGAGAGAAATGGGGAAGGGTAAACGGTGGACTAGGAGTGCCTCTCATTCTTCTGTTCTTATTGCGATCTGTTCTTGGGGACTGTGGGAGCTGGGGGAAGCTTGACCTTGTGTCTTCATCAATAGATTCTGATTTACATACATACGCGTGCGTGCACACGCGCACGCACACACACACACACACAAATAAGGGACTATTCTTTCTCCATTAAGATGTCTTTGCTTCTTTGCCAAAGATTAGCTGACTGTCTTGTGGGTGTCTATTCTGGGACTCCCTCTTCTGTTCCTTTGATGTGTATGTGTGTGTTCTACGCTTTTGCCATCATCATGCTGCTTCAATTACTGGAGCTTTGTAGAAGATATGAAAGCATCTTGAGACGCATCAGTCCTCCAACTTTATTCTTTCAGTATTGTTTTGGCTATTTTAGGTTGTTGGCTTTTCCCTGTAAACTTTGGAATTAGTCTGTAAGTATCTACAAAATAGCTTCTGTCTGAGACAGTGATTTAAATTGGGTTAGTTCTACAGATTTAATTGGGGGAAGAATTAACAGGTTGATAATATTGAATCTTTCTATCAGTGAATATGGACTATCTCTCTATCTATTTAGATTTTATTTTATTTCTTTCATCAGTGTTTTACAATTTTCTGCATATAGATCCTGTACATATTTTGTATTTCATCTGCCTAAACATTTCTCTTTTCTGAGTACCATTATAATTTTTTTTCCTAAATTTCAAATTTTAATTGTTTATTGATGGTGTATAGGAAAGTAATGGATTCTACAAACTTACCATGATTGCTAATTAATTTCCAAGGTTTTTTTTTTGGGGGGGGGGAGAGTCTGTTCCTTGAGTTCTCTACATAATCATGTCATCTGTGAACAAAGACAGTTTTATTTCTCATTCCCAATCTGTACACTTTTGTTTTCAAGTATTTTGAGATGAGAATGTTTTATTTTATTGTCTAGACTTATTTTACTAGCTATAAATTCTAGTATGGCCTAGAAGAGAAGTGATAAGAAGGAGTAGCTTTGCCATCATCCTGATCTTAGGGGGAAGGAAACCATCAGGTTTTTTACCTTTAGGTATGATGTTAACTACATTATTGGTAGATGTTGTTCATCAGATTGATGATGTTTTCCTGTATTGATAAATTGCAGAGAGTTTTTGTCATGACATATTTTAAAAGATCAACTTACCAATATTTCTTTTATGAATCATGCTTTAATGTCTAAATGTCAAAAACATAAAATTCCTTTTTTGCATTAGTTGGTATGTTCATGTTATTTTTCTTTACCATGTTGATATAACAGATTTCATTATCTAATATTTGAATATTGATTCATATTGAATACTTGTAATAAATCCAAATAAGTACAATTATTTTTGAACATTACTAGATTTGGTTTGCTATTATTTTTCTGAGGATTTTTGCATCTATGATTATAAGAAATTATGGTCTGTAGTTTTCTTTTCTTATAATATCTTTACCTAGTTTTTGTAATAGCATGATACTGGCTTCCTTGAGTGAGTTCAGAGGTATTCTTTTGACTTCTACTTTATAGAATAGATTGTGAAGAATTGATATCATATACTCATTAGTTATTGGTAGAAATCACTGGTGAAACCATTTGGGCCTGGTGCTTTGTTAAGCAATTTATTGAATATATATGGGAATATTCATATTATCTATTTTTCCTTGTGTAAGGCTTGGCAGTTCATGACTTTTAAGGAATTTGTCCCTTTCATTTAGTTTATCAAATTTGTGAGCATAGAGTTGTCTATGTTTATTTAATATCTTTTTAATATTCATGGGCTCAGTAGTGATGAACTTCTGAACTGCTCTAGGAATTTCTTTCTCTCTCATCTCTATCTCTCTCAATCTCTCTCTCTCTCTTTCTTTCTCCCTCTCTCTCTTTTCCTCTCTCTCTCTATCTCTGTCTCTCTTTTTTTGGATAGGCTAGATAACAGTTTATCCATTTCACTGATCTTTTCAAAGAACCAGTTTGGGGGCTCATTGATTTTCTGTACTGCTTTTCACATTTCATTGATTTTTTGCTACAATTTTTACTTATTTTTTTCTGCTTACTATAAACTTAAATTGTTCTTCTTTCTGTAGTTTCCTAAAATGAAAGCTTAGATTATTGGTTTTAGGTCCTTATTGTTTTTTAATATATACGTTAAATGCTATAAATTTTCCTTTTTCCTTTCCAAAAAAAGTGTGAATCCCCTTTTTTGTTGCATCTACATTTTCTAATCTGTTGTATTTACAGTTCATTTAGTTAAAAATAGTTCTCAATTTTTTTTGAGACTTCTTAGATCCATGTGTTGTTGGAAATGTGTTATTTAATCTCCAAATATCTTAGTATTTTCCCCCTGTCTGTTATTGATTTCATATTTAATTCCATCATTGCCTGAGAACATTCTTTGTACAATTTCTATTCACTTAAATTCGTTACAGTGTGTTTTATACTAAGAATGTAGCTCATCTCACTCTATGTTCTACGTAAGCTTAAGAATAATTTGTATTCTGTTGCTCTTGAGAGGAATTGTCTATAAATGCCAATTTGATCAAGCTGGTTGAAAGTGCTGTTAAGGTCAACCAAATTCTTACTGACATTCTGCCTCTGTGATCTATCAGTTACTGAAGAAGAGGTGTTGAAGCCTCCAGCTATACCAGTGGTCTATTTTCTACCGTTTTCCTCATGCATTTTGATGCACTATTGCTGTTTTCATATGGGCTAAAAAGTGGTATGCCTTCTTGGGGAATTGGCCTCTTCATCATTATTTAATGCTCCACTGATAATTTTTCTTGTTCTGAAATATACTTTGCTTGAAACTGATGTGGTTTCCCTAGCTTTCTTTTGATTAGTTTTAACATGCTATATCTTTCTCAGTACCTTTACTGTTTTAAATTCACAGATAAAATTACATGTATTTATCATCTACAATATGATTTTTGAAATGTATATACATCATGGAGTAGTTACATCTAGTTAATTAACAAACACATTACCTCAAATACTTATTTGTGTGGTGAGAACATTTAACAGTTGGTATCTTTGTAGTTTTAAGGAATACAATATATCACCACTAAATGTAGTCACTGTATTGCACAATACAACTCTTGAACTTCTTCCCCCTAACTTTTGATCAACATCTTCCCATTCTACCCTTCTGCAACAAATCCAGAAGAATGTTTATTGATGGTGTATAGGAAAGTAATGGATTCTAGAAACTTACTATGATTGCTTATTACCATTGAAGAATGGTAATAAACATTCTTCTCTTTATTTTTATGAAATTATCTTTTTTAGATTGCACTTATGAGTGAGATCGTATTGTATTATTCTTCTGTCTCTGGCTTATTTCACTTAACATAATGTCCCCCAGGTTGTTGCAAATGACAAGATTTCTTTTAGGGCTAAATTGCATTCATTGTGTGTGTGTGTGTGTGTGTGTGTGTGTGTGTGTATCAATATAATATATCACATTTTCTTTATCTATTCATCCATTGATGGACACTTAGGTTGAGTTCATCTTATTTGGTTCTTATGAATAGTACTGCAATAAATATAAGAAGAGTACAGACATCTCTTTGACATACTGATTTTATCCTCTATGGCTATATACCCAGTAGTGGGATTGTTGGATTACATTATTATTCCACTTTTAATATCTTTTTAATACTGTTTTCCATAATGACTGCACTAACTTACATTCTTGCCAACAGTATAAGAGTTTTGTCTCCTGCACATTCTCACCAACTCAATACTTATCTTCTGTATCTTTGATAACAGCCAATCTAACAAGAGTGAGGTAATATCTCACTGTGGTTTTGATTTGCATTTCCTTGGTGATTAGTATTGAGCAACTAAGTCAACTAGAATAAGAAAAAAAGGCTTTATTTTACTTTTATTTATTCCTTCTCTAATTTTCTTTCATTTTCCTTCATCTTGAAGATTTTTTGTTTGTTTGTTTTTTGGGTTTTTTTTAGCATTTCTTGGAGAACATGTCTATGGCAATGACCTGTCTCTATAATTATTTGAGAAAAATCTTTATTGCTTCTCAACTTTTGAAGGATAATTTTTCTGGATGTAGAATTCTAGATTGCTACCTTTATTTTTCTTTAAACACTTGAAATACATCACTCCTCTCTCTCCTGGCTTGCATGTTTTCTGGTGAGAGGTCTGCTATAACTCTTATCTTTGTCTTTGGTTTTCTACTGTTTAAATATCGCTTAAGGAAGTGTAGTTTTTTTGTTATTATTATTTACTATGTTTGGAGTTCCCTGAGCCTCTTGGATCTGTGGTTTGATGCTTGCCATTACTTTTGGAAACTTCTTAGCCACTGTTACTTGAGATATTTCTCCTCCTCTGCTCTGTCTTTCTTCTCTTCCAAGTATTTTATGCATAGGTTATTACTTTTGATCTTGGCCTACAGTTTCTGAACATTCTGGCTTTTCTCCATTATTTTTTTTTCTGTGCATTTCAATTTGAGAATTTTCTATTGACAAATCTTCAGATTTACTGGCTCTTTCCTTAGCCCTGTCTAGTCTACCAATGAACTTATCAAAAGCATTTTTTATTTCTGCTACAGTGTGTGATCTCTAACATTTCCTTTTGATTCTTAGAGTTTTCATCTCTCTGTTTATGCTGCCCATTTCTTCTCATATGTTGTCTAGTTTTTCTATTAGAGCATTTAATATATTAGTCACAGTTATTTTTAGTTGCCTGCTAATAATTACTCATTCCTCAGTCTGGCTTTGTCTCTTCTGTGTGTTTTCTTGCCTTTTAGCACATTTTACAACTTCTTACTAAAATCCATACATGACAAATTGGGTAGTAAAAACTGAGAAGAAGAGCTGGGCGTGGTGGCTCATGCCTATAAACCCAGCACTTTGGGTGGCCTAGGTGGAAGGATCACTTGAGGCCAGGAGTTCAAGACCAGCCTCAGTAAAACCACATCTCTAAAAAAATAAGGCAAGTTTGCCAAACAGCACATTCCTATATTCCCAGCTACTCAGTAGGCTGAGACAGAATGAGTGATTGAACCCAGGAGCTCAAAGCTGTAGTAAGCTATGACCACACCACTGCTATTCACCCTGGGCAAAAAGTTTTGTGTTAATCTGGCTAGGAGTTGGGCTGTGTTTACCGTTTGTTGAAGTTAGTAGCCAGAAGCTTCAAATTCCTCTAAGATCCTCATTTTTATTTCCCTTTTCTCCTTGGGTTTCCTTAGGAACACCTCCTTAAATAGTGTTTGTGCCTTGCAGCTTTTTCGGCTGTCATCCAGTCTTTTTATACTGGAACTCTGCTTCTTTAGTGATAAATTGTAGAGAAGGGGGAATGCTTTATAATCTTGTGATTAAATCTCAGCCTTTCATCAGCGCTGTTTCTCTAGGATGTGATCTTCACAAGTGTCTCCTGGCTCCTCTTCTCCCCTTGGAGGGGCGATTGTAACTCTAAAGTGATGTAGTGCTGTATAAATGCCCTTCTCCCCGTGTGAGATGGGTCTATGGTAAAGTCATTTCCCTAGAGAGTCATACTTTTTAATGAAGACTACTTTGCATATATCTCAAAATGATTACATTCCCTCTTACCCGTTCAGAACAATGAGAGAATTTTTCTCAGCTCCTTTCTGTGAGAACCTCATGTGGTTTCTGGAGGTAAAACTGATGAAGTGTGATACTTCTCCTAAGACCACAGCCTCCAGAAGTTCTCCATTCTCACATGAGTGCACACTCAGTCTCCAGCAATTTGTCAACATTACCATTTCATTTTCCTTCCAGTTACTGGGTCCAGCAGACCAATGGGCTGGTCTCGGCTGTGACTTTTTAAGTTTGCTTGTATCTTCAGATTTCAGGGTGGGAATTGCCCTACAATCTAAAATTTCTGAGGGATCTAAGAAAAGCCTTTTTTTGTTTGTTTGTTTTTCTATTTTGTTCTTATTGTGAAGATGGGAGAGACAGCTTCCAATTCCTTACATGTCAAATTGAAATTGAAAGTCTCCATATAGTTTTAGTCTTTCCATGGAATGCCACCATGCATTATGCACCCAGTGACATCACAGGTTCTCCATACAAATTGATCAAATCAAGCTAGGGATGATTGATTACTATATAGTAGGAAAGTGTAAGGAGCACCATTCTCTATTATTCTATTACTCCTTTTGAGTAAGAGAGACCATAACAGGGTATTGTTTTCATTTATTTTGTGTCAGGTCAAGTTGGCCTCTTTCAAACTGTTCATGTTTATTAATATTTGGTGTTCAACATATTATTCTACCTTTTTTGAGTCCTGTATGAAAATGAACAACGAGGAAAGGGAAAAAATTATCTCTATCTCTTCTTGATATCAAAATATGAGTGTACTTGTGGTTCCTAGAAATGTTTGGATCATAATAGGGAAGATTTATCTCCTTGTCTGGGAAAAACAGTTCCATTTTATTATTAAAAATAGATGAAAGAAAAAAAAAGATGGTGCTAGTTCCTTTCTTGGAAAAATTCATTTTTAAGTAAATTCTACTGTATTTTTCATTCACTAAGTCCAAAAACATAACCAAGAAAATGATATTTAGGTTCCTGTAGTCTGGGCATATAGTTGGTTTGAGAATTTTTCTTGATACAAGTAAATAGTCTACAAAATGTATTCTTATAATTTAAGAGTGAGTTGACTTGAGGGGATATATTTATCCTAAAAGATGCCAAAGGAATTTTGATATTTAGGTAGTGAAATAATTTCTTAGGAAATTGTAGCATTACTTGTAATTAACAAGTAATGCTATATTACTTGTTAGAGTAATAATTAGAAAAATTTTCAAATTTGAGGGAGAGAATGAGAAGACAGAAAGGAGGGAGAAAGGAAAGGAAGGATGGAGAAAGCAAGAAAGATCCCATGTGGATGTAAAAAGAAAAGACACCCTAATAGTTTGGATTTGGGGAAATTATGAGTTATAAATTCAAAAATGAATTTTCAAAAACAGAAACATTGGTTTGGAATGTAGGAGAACGCTGATGAGTTCGTCAGACACAATGCAGCTAGAGGCTGGAGGCCAATATCAGGCTATTGCTTATGACCTAGGGAATACATAGAAGTCAAAGGAGTAGGGGAGTCCCTAGGCTAAGCCAACGAAGTGGGACTGTGGAAACTAGAACAGGATGCCATAGGACAAAAGAAACAACACCTAAACCTAAATTTGCTTCTGAAAGATTGTTTTCCTTCCTTGTCCTGAGTGTGGGCAACAGCTTGGGGAATTTGGTCAACTTCATCTGTCAAAATCATTGAGAAAACTCAAGTGATTAATGCCAGGTCTCATAAATAAAAGAAGGAAATCAGTGACAATCAGAATGGGTCTTAAGGGTCATAGCAAAGTCTGACAAGTCTCAATCATGAAGTAATAATACAAATAACATTAGTAATACCAAAGACTTTATTTAGAGAAAAGCCTGATAGTCTAATTGTGCGTCAAAGAGAAGCAGTATAATCTCAGACTTCAGAAATTGTCAATTCAGCCAAAGACAGTGGCAACTGTGCCTGAAAAACTGATATATTATTCAAGTATAGTCAATTAAAAAAACAAACAAATAAAAAAAAACCATGATGTCACATTGTTGCCTGTTTCCCCAATCTGCTTCCTTACACATTACACATTTTTGCAATCCATATATATACTTGGTCCACCCACTTCTACTGCTTGAACTGCTGATTATAAGGGATACAGTAGTTTCTGTATAATGCAACTTGAACATGTCATCTCTGCCTGAAGCTCTTCTGTGACTTCCCCTCCCCTTACTATTAGGGCCATTGTTCATTATTACCTACAAGCTCTTGCACTATCTGGACTTAACTACCCCACTAGTCTCATCTCACACTATTCTTTATGGAAGCATTGTTAAGTAGAACTTTATGCAGTGATGGCATTGTTCTCCATCTATATCTTTGATATCTAATACAATACTCATTTGTTGTATGTGACTATTTAAATCTAATTATACTTAAACAAAATTAAAAACATAGCCTCTCGATTGCATTAGCTGGATTCCAAGCACTCAATAACCACATGTAGCTAGTGGTTACTGTATTGGACAGTGCACATGTAGACCATTTGCATCAAGGCAAAACACTCTATTGGACAAAAATGGTTTAGATAGACTAGTCTTGCCTTAGTTCCTCAAATATCCTAAAATTCTTCTCACATAAAAGCTTTCTCATCTGTCTTCTCTGTCCTAGTCTTTTTGCCTACTTATTTCCTACTTAACTGAGACGTTTTAGAACACAAAGTAGATTAGATTCCTGTGTATCACCTCTCTATCATAGAACTTTTAATTATTATAATTAATTATTTACTGATTGAGTCTTTCTCATTATATTATAATCTTTGCTGTGGCAGAGACTAGCCTGTAATTCCATTTCTAGCACAATGCCTGACACTGGGTGCTCATTAAAGGTTTATTTAGTAAAAGAATAAATAAATAAATTTATGACTAAGGGAAAGATGACCACATGGGACTGAAGTTTTTTCCATTAAGAAAATGCTTAAATGTGATTGAGAGTTGGGAAAAATTAGTTTTGATAAGAAGTTTAATATTAGTTTAGCATTAGATATTGTGTCATTGAGTTGATGATGAGTCTGCCCATTTGGCCATTCCAAATGTGGAAGTGAATACTGGGAGAAAAAATGGGGCTAGAAATGTGAAAGTCATTTGCCTGGATGTAAGAGTTAAAGGCCTAGATGTGAATAAGGTCCATGAAACAGCCCAGTCAGAGATCAGGTGATATAAAATTTGTTCTACTCACAAAATGAGGAGAGAGAAGAGATAATCTATACGTAAACTAGGGAAGGGACAACCTGAAAGAGCTCCAAAATTATCTAAGGTCAGGGAAGCCAGGGAAGAAGTGTCATGAAGGGGAGTATAGCCAACCGGAGGGCTCAGTCCAATCAGAAAAGTTTCTCATTCAAAAACTTGGTAGATAAAGCAAAGGTTAACCAGGGTTAGACACTGGGCCAAACAAAATTGTAGAAGGAAAAAAGGGTGCTATGATTTGAATGTAATGCCCTGAAACTCATATTGACCCTTAATCACTAAGGCCATGGCACTGGATGGTGGGGCCTCTGAGAGGAGGTTGGGTCATGAGGGTTCTTCTCTTGTGAATGGATTTGGGCCCTTATCAAAAGGACTTATGGCAGTGGGTTCACTTTCTTCCACCTTCTGCATGTAAGAATGTAGCAGGAAGGCCCTCACCAGACAGCTTCATCTTGAACTCCCCAGCCTCCAGAATACGAGATATAAATTTCTACTGTTTATAAATGACCCAGTCTGTGGTACGTATATTTTGTTTCAGGATCACAAATGGACTAAGACATGGAGCAGAGTAGCCTATGAATGGGGACTTCATCTAACTAGGAGACCTGGAACCTGGCCAGGGTGGTCAGCTGGTCATTCCATTCCCAAAGGCAGGAGTACCTGGGCTTCCTGGGGTGGAGGACCCAAGCACTAGAGAGGATGATAGGAGTGCATAAGACCTTGGGAAGTGTGATATTTTTATGTTACAGGTCAGGCTTCCCAGAAAAAAGATTGCAAGGCTCTGATATCTGTGTCTGGAAAGTGTTTACTATAGAGAGTTCTTGGGATCAATACCTGGGAGGGAACAAGGGAAACAAGATTCACCAGAGCGAAAAGCTGAACCATTGACGGAGTCGTAACAGTGGCTTCAGCCAATCTCACTGGGAGATCTGAAACTAAGATGGCCCTTCAGAAATATCACTCTCTTTGCTTTCTTTTAATTATATACATGGAGCAATGTCTTTACTTTGTATATGTGTAGAGATGGAGCAATTAGCCATCTCCATAGCTGCCGGCCCTTCAGCCTTATCACTTACGATAACTGTATCCACCTGACCTTTTTAATTTTGTCATCCTATCATCCCCATTTCTCTCAGGGAGCCTGTCCTATATGAGCATCTCTTAATATCAGCTCTGGCCTAGGAAGGACAGTCTCCATTGAGCGTTTTTAAGTTGCTGGTACCCTTTCTGCAAGCTTATTCCTGATGGCTTTGGTGAATGCAGTGTACTTCAGGGTCCTGTTCAGAAAGCATTTTGCTGTTGGTTTTTTATTGTATATCCACTCTAGCATGCTCCTCTTTTGATTCCTTCTCCCCTCATATGCCCCAACAGTTTTGGCATCTCTAGTTCTCTTATTGTAGTCTGTCACTTTTCTCCATGTTTCCAAGAGCCATCCCAGCAATGTGTCAGCACTGTCTCCCAGAGCACTTGCCAGGGTGTTGCATCCTGCATCCTGAGGAAGTGCTTCCCATCCATTTATTTTCAGTACTGCTGTATCCAGTCCCATAGGTATTCCTCAGCTCCTTCTGTTACATATGGGCTAGGTTCTGTAATTCCTTTATAGTCCCTGCCATCTGTTAGCAGGCCTAGTGCTACCCTTGCTGGGCTATACTATGAATTAACTATAGTTATTATTAGTCTTGTGGGCAGAAAGGGAGGTGAAGTAATATCTTTTTTTTTTAATATCAGAGTAATATGAGGGTGCAAATTATTAGGTTACACTGTATTTGTAGGTAAAGTCCAAGTGAGTTATAGTTGAGTCTTTCACCCCAAAGGTGTGCTGCATACCCTAACGTTGTGCCCATTAGATGAGGGCTTGCCAAACCCCTCCCCCTCCGTCATTCCTTCTCCCCCTTCCCCCACTTGAATTTAATTGTGGTGTACTCAGGTGAGTGTGTAGTTGTTCATCTACTGGTGTCATATTAGTTTGAGCACATTGGACACTTTTCCATTCTTGTGATACTTTACTAAAGAGAATGTTCTTCAAATTTATCTAGATAAATAGAAAAGATGTAAAGCCTCCATCTTTTTATAGCTAAATACTATTTCATGGTATATATATATATATATATATATACCACAGTTTATTAATCCATTCATGTGTTGACGGGCATTTGGGTTGATTCCAGATCTTGGCACGTATAAACTTGCCAGGGTCCTGCCCTTGGGGCAGGGTCCATTAAGACCTATGGCTCCGGTGGCAACTGACTGAAGAACTATAAAGTTAGAAACGAAGTGAAAGAAAGAAATAAGACAAGATATACAGAATAGAATTTTCAAAAGTGGGAACTCAGGGGACCACCGCCTACTTGTGGGGGCTCCGGCGGTGGCTCCAAGTGTCAGTTCCACTCAGATTTTATTGAAGACTATTCTCATTAGCCCAGAGGATAAGCTGAGGAAGGGAACAAAGACTCCAGAAGTTTCTCGGAGTAAGCGTATCAGCTCCTATTGTTCCTTTTTTTAATTTTTATTTTCTCTATACATGTACATATGTTTATTTGGTTTCTACTTTTTTCCTTAAAGAGGCTTAAAATTTAATAACAATAACAATGTTTAAGATAAGGACTAGAAACAAAAACCTTGTAAAGAACGAACAAAGATAAATAGATTTGGAAAAGAAATCAGATGATTGCTGCAATGAAATATTGAGCAATAATAATAATAATAATGCAAAAAAAGTAACATTCACATTGTCAGATAAGAGTGTGCTTTGACTCTGAGGTTCAATATGGAGTCATCAGTTAACTTCTTTTTTTTTTTTTCCAAAGTTTCAAAAAATAGACAACTAACATTTATAAATAAAAGTAGAAGGTAATTTCAAAAAACAGATCAACCAAATCTTATGGACAATAGAAAAAGAAGAAATAATTCAAAATCATTTTACTTCATCTGGATATACCTAATATTAAAATTGGAAAAAATATATTATTATAAAGGGAAATTACAAACATATTTCACTTATAAATGAGGATACAATATCCTAAACAACATATTAACAAGTTGAATTAAAAATTATGGTTCAAATAATGTGCTTTGGTCAAAATTAAATCCAATTTATATGAGAATTAGTCACTGTTTTCTTTTTTTTTTCTTTTCCTTTCCCTTCCCCCCTCCCTCCTTCTCTCTCTGTCTGCTCTCCCCTTCTCCTATTTCTATCATCATTAACTTTAAGGGTCTGAGCAGTCTTGAGAAATCCAGAACCTGAGACTTGTGTGAGAGCAGCCTCCTGTCTGAGGTCATGCACACAGATTCCTAGGGAGGTGTTAAACTCCTCTAGTTCATGTGGAATAAATCACCACTGGCGTCAATGTCCTCTGAAGAATCAGTGGGAGAGAGGAATTTTCCTCTCATCACCACCACAGAGGGTCTTCCTCTGCCATAAGGGATGTAAGCCCTCCTGCCCATATTTCAGAGCTCGAGTTGTTCCCTTGATCTCTGCCCTAGCCAAATACAAATCTCCACAATGGGTATTTGTTTTGACTGTTTACTAGGCAGAAAATGGTGGAGTTAATGTATCTTTCCAGCCCTTGCCATAGCGTTTTCTGTGGCTATGATTCCTCAGAGTGTTAGTAAGCTGTATCTCCAACAGACCAGAGTCTGGGATGTTAGTAAGCTGTATCTCCAACAGACCAGAGTTCTAGGAAAAGCAAGTAACGTGTTCAGATAAGAAATTTAGCAGGGGCTGGTTTAAAGTTAAACTAGCTGACTTTCCTTTGTTCCAACTCACTCAGCTTACTTTTTTATTTTTCACTTTTTCTGGAGTTGTTTTCCCTTGTCAAGAATGGGGTCTTTGGTCTCCATTCTGCCTAGAAAACTGAATTGCAATAAACATTCTAGTGCAAATGTCCTTATAGTTGAATGATATTTTTTCTTCCAGGTGGAAACAATGGGATTGTGTGATCAAATGGAAGGCCTAGTTTTAGCTCTCTAGGGAATCTCCATACTTCTTTCCAAAGAGGTTATTTAGTTCACAATCGCACCAACGGTGAGGTAACATCTCATGAGCATACTGCCTCTGGGGGCACCCTAGAAGTTAACACAAAGGGGTGGGCCTTTTGGCTCAGAGAGTTCAAGAAGTCCAAGGGCTCATTCTTTCAGAGTACTCACATGCAGACATGCTCATCCCATGCCTGAGGCTTCCAAGCCTTCTCAGTTCAGGCTCTGATCTTGGTGTAGCAGACTTGCTGAAGCTGAGAATTCAACAATCTGTGGAGTTTTATTGCTCTTAATATTTAAGTTCAGTCTGAATCTCATCTTTTTTTTCAGTTTTCCAGCTTTAAGACATGAGACTCCTCTTATATGCTGCTGTCTTAGTCTGTTGTTGTGTGCTGTTATAACAAAGTTCCTGAGACTTTATAACTTACAAAGAACAGAAATTTATTTTTCACATTTCTGGAGGCTTGGAAGCCCAAGATCCAAGTTTGGTTGTCTTGTGTCTTTGCTTCCAAGACGGTGCTTTATTAGCATATCCTTCAAAGAAAAGGAATGTTATATCCTCACATGGAGCAAGACATAAGCACAATCTAGCTAAATGTTGGGTGATGTGTGTTTTATAAGAGCCTTAATTCCATTAATGAGAGAGAAACCCTTATGGTTTAATCACCTCTTAAAGGCCCTGTGAATATTATTACAACAGCTGGACTTTGGAAGGATCACACTTAAACTAGCACTTGCCAAGGAAGCCCTTTGACTTTTACACCTAGATTTAAATACCGTAAGTCACTAAACATCTTTTTTCCAAGGCATCAACCAACCCTAGCAGCAGCCATTCAGTTCAATAGTTTTATATAATTACATTTCTCCCGTATTTCTCAAATGCCTGGGATATTGCACTCATAAGTGTAGTCTTGTGTGTTGGCGAACCATCCCAGCTCCCTACCAATATCGTAACAACTGCATTGTTGCTGAGTGACAAGGGGTATGAATCTTCTACCCACCACTAGTGATGAACTTTTCATTACCAGCTGACCAGCAGGTGATTCAGCTTTGTGATTCCATTTTTGAGTCTATTTCCTTGGACTATTTCTGGGAGCAACTGCTGAAGTTCAGGTTCCTAGGAAAAGAGATTCCAAAACTCTATGATTAATATGTGGGAGGACTATTGTAGTGTGCTTTTGAGAACATCTGTGAAGGAGCAAGGAAGGATGAATTGGGCAGGGAGAAAATTTAACAGATACACAGTTAAAAATGTAAACTCCACCAACCGCCTGGGAAGCTCTGAGGTTAAGATAGTCCCCTCCTCATGCCAAATGAAGAGGCTGAATCTTCCTACTTCTGCAGCATTGACCAGCCATTGATGAAGTTTTCCTGTTGGGAGGGAAAGTAAGGTAAGACCTTTTTCTTAGTCACAGCTGTAATTTGTGGTCAGCCAAAGTCTTGGTGTTAGGGGTAATAAATACCTCAATTCGGAAGGAGGAGCGCCATGAAATATGACAACATCCACTATAGTATAGATTCCAATGGCTGGGAAAATCAGGGACTAACACATGCAGATTTCTTTCTTAATTAGAGTTTGCCAAAAAATATAAAGTTAAGTTTGTGGATTGAAGCAAACCTGCAGGGGCCTGGTGCAATGGCTCACGCCTGTAATCCTAGCACTCTGGAAGGCTTAGGCCAGTGGATTGCCTGAGCTCACAGGTTCAAGACCAGCTCTGAGTAAGAGTGAGGCTCTGTCTCTAAAAATAGCCAGGCTTTGTGGCAGGTGCCTGTAGTCCCAGCTACTTGGGAGGCTGAAGCAAAAGAATTGCTTGAGCCCAAGAGTTTGAGGTTGCTGTGAGCTATGATGCACAGCACTCTATTGAGGGTGACAAAGTGAGATTCTATCTCAAAAAAAATGCAAGAAGTTAAATCTTAAAGGAAATGAAGGTGACATTATTGTCATAGATATTAGAATTCCTAAGGACTTGACATGACTAATGATTTCATGACTATATGATTCCATGATTCTGTAATGCTCATCTTTATCTTGAAGTGGGATGATTACCATATACCTCACCACATGTTATAGTACTATAATAAAGGGTAAAAGATGAACTTATATATCAAATGGAGAAAATGTATTCCAATGTAGACTAAAATAATAAAAGGATACATTATTTTCAACACTAACTTCACAAAATTTGTCTACCTATTAAGAACTACGTGCCAACTTTTGAATCAGTTGTGGTGGCCAACATAATTCTATACACTGTGATGTGGAGAAAGTTTACATTTGTCTGACTTAGGCAATAGAGTCCCAGTCCTAAAGCTGAGGTCAACCTCTAAAGACACATGTTTACATTTTATAAGAGTAAACACACATATAGATCAGAGCATCATTTCAGGTAAACAAGTAATAAGATATATGTCAGGGATTTTTTTTTTTTAGCTTTTATTTATAGACTTGCAGAAGATTACAAAAATAGTAAAGTCTCTTGTCCCTCAGTTTCCCTCAATGGTGACATCTTACATAACTACAGGAAAATATCAAAACTAGGAAATTGACAGTGGTACAATTCTGTTAAGTAGACGTGTTCCATTCTCACCACTTTTAAAACATAGATTCATATGAGGGAGTGATAGAGGTGATTAGTTCTATGCAATTATTTTCCATGTAGATATTCAGATAATCATCACCAAAATCAAGACACAGAACTATTTTATCTGTACAAAGAAAATGCCTCATGCTGCACCTTTATATTTATACCCACGCTATTACCGGTTCCTGTGCCCCAGCAACCACCAATCTTCTTTCCATCTCTATAATTTTATGATTTCAAGAATGTTATATGAGTGAAAACATATATTATTAGCATGTGACTTTTTGGACTTAGCTTTTTCATCCAGCATAGTTCTGTTTAGATCCACCTAGGTTGTTGCAGGTATTAATAGTTCATTGTTTCTTATTGCATAGTAGTGTTACATAAGTATGGTGCACCAGGATTTCTCTAACCATTCACCCACAAAAGGCCATTTAAGGTGTTGTCTTGATATTATTAATAAATCTAGTGCACAGTTTTTCGTATGAACATATATTTTCATTTCTCTGAAATAATACTCAAGAGGTAAACTCTGGATCATATGGTAAGTGCATGTTTAATTTTATAAGAAACTGCCAAGCAATTTTCCGAAGTAGCTATAACACTTTAAGTTCCCACCAGCAATATAAGACAGATTCATTTTCTCTGCCTCCTAGCCAGTGTTTGCTGTTATCACCATTTCAATTTTAACTGTTCTAATAGGTGTGTACAGGCACATTGTACCTTTAATTTTCATTTCCCCAATAACTGATGATGTTGATAAAGTATCAGTTTTGATTCCAGTAAATTATCTAGGTTAATGTTTCTGCTTTTCTGGCACATGTAATTTCATTATCTGATATTCCTATTTTACACCAAAAAAACTCGTAAACTATCTGTGACATACTGGCTGCTACATATTGTTCACTATTTCTTTGTACTTTAGAATGTTACAGAGAATTAAGCCCTTAAAAAATATTGGTGAAATCCTATATTTTACATAGTAGGAAACTGAGGCCTGGGAATTTTAATTTGTTCATGACCACACCATCCAAGCTGGAACCAGAGTTTAGACATTCTCTTGATCTACACCCTTTTCTCTTTCTTTTTCTTTCTTTTTTTGAGACAGAGTCTTAAGCTGTCACTCTAGTGCTATGACATCATAGCTCACAGCAACCTCAAACTCTCCGGCTTAAGTGATTCTCTTGCCTCAGCCTCCCAAATAGCTGAGACTACAGGCGCCCACCACACCACCTGGCTATTTTTTTTTACTGCAGTTGTCATTGTTGTTTTAGCAGGCCCAGGCTGGGTTTGAACTCACCAGCCTTGGTGTATGTGGCCGGCACCCTACCCACTAGCTATGGGCACCACCTATCTTCACCCTTCTCTGACACCACTATGTCTTGTGTGTGTGTGTGTGTGTGAACATTAGAACCCAGTGTGTGTGCCACATGTGCATGTGTGGTTGAAGGATGGTTTTATGTTTGTTATTTTCTTTAACATCCTGGCCTTCTATCACCCTTACCTTGGTAATAATAAAATATTGGATATCATTATTTAAATTTTTAAGACATTGCAAAGTCTAACTAGCTGGCTCTCTGGGGGACATGTCAAGTGGATGGAATGGGGGTAGTGTAGCCAGGTATAAAAAAGAGGAGGTGAAAAATTCAGTCAGTGGAGCTCTGACCTGCTAAGTTTTGAAGAAGAGAAGAAGTAGAGAGGTAGATGCAAACGGAAAGAGAATACCTTTAGAAATGGAAACTGCCATGAAATCATGAACTGGGCAGAAGTTAACTGCTTGATAAGCTTTTCCTTGAATAAACAAAGTCATATACAGCGTTATATTAACTTATTTCCCTTATAATTTGTAATTTTATTTGGTTCTTCCTATCCTTTTGATAAATTCTTATATATGTAGTATTCACTCTGTGGTATGAATGTTTTTGTTCACCCCAAATTTATGTCTTGAAGCCTAATCCCCAATATTAAGATATTAAGAGGAGAGGTCTTTACGAGGTAATAAGTCATGAGAAGAGAACCCTTATGACAGAGAGTAGTGCCCTCATGAAAGAGGCCCAAAGGAGCTTGTTGGCCCTAATGCCATGTATGGCCACAATCTGAAGATGCTGTCTATGAACCAGAAGATGACCCCACCAACACCAAATCTGCTGTCACTTTCACATTGGACTTTTAAGCCTCCATAACTGTGGAAATATTGTTTTTTCTGTTTATAAGGTACCAAGTCCATGGCATTTTGTTAACAGCAGCCCAAATAGGCGAAGACACCTCTTTGATAAAGACTGAGATGCCCACCCAGCTTTGTGGGGATAAGGGTGGGAAATAAGACTCAATGCCAGGGAAAACAGCCATGCCTTTCTCACCCTCTCCCTGTAATGGTTCTGAAGCATTGCACCTATGATCTGGTTCCTATGATTCTGTAATCTTTTCATTGACACACAGGAAAATGTATAGTTGGACATAGTAGGGAGACAATAGAAATGCCCAGAGGAGTAGAGGAAGCAGGTGGTCAGAGAGAGCACACAAGCCAGCAGGCTCTGCTTACTTCCCTTTCCAAACCAACTAGAGATGAGTGCATGGATGGGGAGAAATTTGATTTTTATATTACTTAGGAAGGAAGGAATGTCAGCTGAATATGAAGGTAAGAGAAGCTAAAATTAGGCTGAAAACATTGAAACAATAAGGTATTAGTGGACTATTAGTGTCCAATTTGCCAAAGCGTCATAGGAGTCATAATACCAGTAGTCAATGAGGGTAAGTTTGAATTGGCAATTTTGTGTTGTAAATGGTACAGTTTGTAGGCACTCAGAGTCTAAGGAGAGCTCATAAAAAGATGCTGAATGGAGCTTATATGGGAAAATTGAGATAAGTAGAGATCAAGGTACTGGGAAGATCTTCTATGGGAATGTTAAAGATACTTTCCATGAGCGCATATCTTGGGGGGTGGAAAGGAGGACTGGGAGCTAAAAACAGGGGTGTAAGGTACCTTCCTGGCTCTATCTCCTGGTCCTGTGAACATATACAATGATGAAGGACAATGAAATACACTGGTCCCACTACTGAGACTCCAAAGGGAATTAATAGTGTAGACCTATTGTTCAAAGAAAATATGATAATACGTGTGGAATATTTAACACCTATAAATGCTGGTGACTTTTAAAGGATATATAATTGTCTCCATTTTATAGATAAGAATTAAGCTCAGGGAGCTTTAGTCACTTGCCCAAGTCTGCCCAGCTGATTAGTGCCAGAAGAAAGAAGCAAGTCTCTGTATTCTTCTATCACGTTTCCTGTTTTTGTCTTTAGAGACTGTGACCCGTGGGTAGAAATGGGTGACTTATCAAGGGCTGGCCTATGCAGGGTTGGATTGCCCATCTCAAATTACAGTTTGGAAAAGAAAAAAAAATAGGCAAAAATGTTTTCTAGGAAACAAGTCTTATTCATAGGTTCAAGTCAGAGCATTCTAGGAAGGAGTATTTATTTAAGTCTTATTTTTAAGGTTTATAGTCTTTTAAATAAAATAGTGTTTTAATAAAAAAATATAATTAATAGGCTCTGTGCCATAGCACAGTGGTTATGGTGTTGGCTATATACACTGAGACTGGGGGGTTCAAACCCAGCCAGGGCCTACTAAACAACAATGCCAACTGCAACAACAAAAACAAAAAAATAGCTGGGTATTGTGGTGGGCTCCTGTAGTCCCAGCTATGAGGGAGACTGAGGTAAGAGAATTGATTAAGCCCAAGAGTTTGAGGTTGCTGTGAGCTGTGATGCCACGGAACTCTACCACGGGAGGCATAGTGAGACTCTCTCTCTCAAAAAAAAAAATATGTATATATATATACACACACACATATATATAATTAATAAATGCTAAATGTAGAAAAGATGTATTCTGAATTATTAAAATTTTTGGTGCTTATAAAATAATTTAGTCTTAGAATTACTGTCCAGATTTATTTATCACTTAGGTGGCTTTACCTTTGAGCTAGGTAATAGTAACATTTCCTTTAAAGTCAATTCAATTAGTCATTCTCTAAGATAGAGCTTGATCATAACTGGAGGAGAATCCCAACTCACCAGCCATGCTAAGGAGAATGACCTTCGCGACTTTGGCACTTTAGTTTACCCAGCCAAAACTTGCAGAAGATATTTTCAGAAGAATAAAGTAAATAGTTAAGGCATTAAGATGTAGACCATTCATATCATATAAAAATCAAAATGAAGAACTTGCAAGAAACTACTCAGTGCAAAGAAGGAAATTGGAAGAGAATGGAATGTGAATAAATTATTCCAAAACGTTGCTAATTAAGCATGCTAAGCTTGACCAATATGGAAGAGGATCAGCCTCAGAAGAATGCAAAAGAGGCCATGAACTCTGATTCTGAATCAGGAGACGAGGATTGAAAAGAAATAACTCAAAGAAAGAATTACTAAGAATATTAACTGCTTGGAAGAATTATGTCCAAGGCTGGTATGACCCTCCAGAAAACAGCAGGATGGTGTGATGTTCCTTGCTCTGAGTCCAAGGACAAAAACATTCCTACACATTGAATTCTTCATGAAATAAATGACAATAGTGGAACCTTACCAAGAATCAGATTAAAATAGGTATTTAGCTGACTTTGAGCCAAAATCTGATATTCAGTTTCAGCCAAATACTTTCAGCAAAATCTCTTGAGAGCCAAATGTTCTTTGAAGCCAGAAAAGACTACATTTTTGTAAATTACTATAACTGTTTATAAATAGGGTGACCATATAATTTATCATCCTCGTTAGGACGCTTGTAAGTGAAAGGAGATACTGCTGATGAGAACGCCAGTGCAGCAGGCACAAGCTCAGATGGTCCTGGACAAATTGGGACTTAGGATCACCTCATATATGAATCACTCTTGTGTACTAGATCACGGTGGTGAAAACTATGTAGGTGAATGTGTGATAACTTAAATCAAAAATCTAGCATTAGAGTTCATTGGTTAGCCAAGATTGTATGCCAGTAGGTTTGAAGATATTCCAACATGATTTATTTCAAAGCTTTCTAGAAATTAAAAACAATTAATTATAACTTGCCCATACAGAGTCTGAAATCACACATGTGTTACTGGCTTATTCCTTGAAGTAGAAACTAGTACCTGTGCTTAGCTGTTAAATGAGTGTGCATGTAGCGCATGTATGCCTGGACATATGTCCATTTAATGGTGATGGAACCTTCACTTTTCTCATCGTTAAGAGAGCAAAGAAAGGCCCCCTAAATCCTTTAGACCCATCTTTGATAAGCAGTCTTCAAAAGCAAAAATCATTTCTTGTTTTAAACATTAGAGAAAAAAAGATTTTGGTCAGAGTGATTGATTAGCGTATTAAATTCAAATACACTATTTCTCTTTTTGAGAGTTTTGAGGAGGATGACGGTGACAGCAGCAATAATGGAAGACTCTCAGTATCCCAACACGCAGGCAAGTTCCCCTCTGAGTGCAGGAAGCAGCAGCCACACCCCATCCGTCAGCATGCCCCTGGTTCTACTCACAAAGCACACCGCGCACATGTCCACTGTCCTCCACTCACCGGGCTGGCCCAGACCATTTTAACTCTCTGGTTTCTCCGCTCAGGCATGCCACCCAGTCTCCTGCCGCCCACAAGCAGGTTCATCTTTTCATAAGTACAGGGCATACCATTTCAACTCCTTGCTTAAGCTTTACAGTGAGTGATTTCCCGCTGCATGAGAATAAGATGGAACTTCTTGTCCCGGCTGACAGGCCCTATATGAGGTCATCTCCTGCCACCTTCTCCTCTCCTTGCAATGATCCTGCCTCACTGGCCTACTTTCTTTTCTCCAGAACGCTGCCCTTTCCTGACTCAGGCCTCTGTCTTTACCGCTTTCCTTTGCTTGTAACCCTCTGTGCTAAGCTCTTTTTAGGCTAGTTCCTTTTTTTATCCATCAAATCTCTACTCCCAGATTCCCTTCTCAGGACTTCTATGACGACCTGTCTTCCCACAGATGCTCTATTATATCTGGAAAGTTATTTTCTAGAGTAATTATCGTACACTCACTGTTCTGGTGTGTTTATTTATTTATGCCCGACTCCTCCACCTGCATTGTCAGCATCCAGAGCAGGAGTGGACAAATGTTTTTCTGTAAAGAGGCAGAGATAGTAAATATTTTAGGCTTTGTGAGACATGTGGCCTCTGTTGCATCTGCTCAACTCTACCCTCGCAGCACAAACTATCGCAGCTAGAGATAATACATAAATAATGGCAGAGGCTATGTTCCCATATATTTTTATTTACAAACAAATAATAAACAAGAATTTGGCTTGTGGGCCATAGTTTGTCAATCCCCTCTAGGGCTGTTACCTTACACACGTTGTTCCCTACAGCATCCTCAGCACCTAGCGCAAAGCAAGTGCTTGGTAAATACACACTTGGAGAATATATGAACAGCCTTCCTTCTATGTGCCCGGTGCTGTGGACATATTCACAGCCTTTTACACTTATGGAAACCCTAGAAGAAGGTACTTTTATTTCCATTTCATAGATGAGCAAAATAAGGCTCGCTGAAACTCACACAGCTGTTGTATTAGCTTCCTAGGAACACTGCAACAAAGGACCACAAATTTTGTGGCTTAAAACAGCAAAAATGTATTCCTGAAAATTGTGGGGGCTGGAAGGCCATAATCAAGGTGTCAGCAGGGCCATGCTCTCTCTGACGTTTTGAGGTGTAAATCACTTCTTGCCCCACTTCTTGCCTCGTCTAGCTTCTGGAGACTCCTGGAATTCCTTGACTTGTGGCAGCATAATTTGACCCTGTGCCTCTGTTTCCACACGACCTCCTTCCCTCACTGACTCTCTGAGTCTACATAGGGGACCTGTCTCCCTCATGTCTGTGTGTTCTCTCCTTTTACAAGAACACCAGCCATTGGGTCTAGCACACACTCTAATCTACTAAGACCTCATTTCAACTAATTTAATCTGTGGTGATAAATCTTTAAATAACATCACATTCTGAGTTCCTGGGTGAACATGATTTTTTCAGAAAATAGCATTCATCCGACTGTACCTATCAAACAGTACTGTGAAGATTTGAACTTGACACCAGTTGAATAGTTTTCAACTTTGAAATCATAACCTCACCAATGAAGTTAAATTAGCAGTTAACAGAAGTGTCTGATTTTAGGATTCTTTGGAGACATGATTTGATTGAATTGATGGGGAAAGGAACTAAGAAACTTACCTTTCAGGAGCTTTGTCTATGATATAGGTTCTGAGTAGTGTCCTAAATGTAATGTAACTGTTGACTTTGATGACATTTGATATGTATCTTATGACTGGAGGTTTAAGATGTTTTTCTACAGATGCCATTGGGTGAACAAGGGAAATCACATTGAAAATTTCATGTCTTTTTACTTAACATCTTTGGATACAAGGCCTGTAAGTCAAGAGAAATTCCTGAAGTAATTTTGAAGCATGTTTCCTTTATCAGGGGAGAATTCAGTTCTGTAGTCCATACATTTGGGAAATACCAGGCCAAAGCACATGAAACAGCTTTCTTTACTTCAGCAAATAATTGTCTCTTTTAATTCTTTAAAAATTTTAAGATATCTTGTGAATTTATAGGAGGGAGACATTATGTACATTTACCCACATTCACTGGTTATTTTTTGTAGAGTATCTCCAGAAATGAATCCTTTTCGTCACATACTTTGGCATACCTATTTTGGGTGTTTGCTTGCTTGTCTAAGTGCTGGTAAGTTCTGCTTTTCTGGAGGTAAATTTGTAAACACATTTCTCTTGATTTCAGACATTGGTTTTGAAGCCCCCCATAGTGGAAGAGCTTCCTGACAGAAGGTAGCACCTTCTGATGGGCTGCACCAAGGCACCCACTAATTTATTGGTCAACTCGTTTACTTATTTATTCACTCTCTGGTTTCACACAGATATATGGAGTCCAGAGAAGCACCTACGAACATAAAGATGATTGAGAAACAGATGTTTTTCCATTAAGTCATCCAGGTAACATAAACCAATCACCATTTCCCAAAGGAATTCTAATAGATGGAGACCATGTGTTGTGGTCTGAATTATATTTTTCCCCAAATTCACATACTGACCTCCAAATATTCAGTAATTTAGACTTTTTCTTCATTTGGAGGTAGGCTCAAAATCAAAGAGATAATTAAGGTTGCATGAGGTCATAAAGGTGGAGCCCTAATCCCAGAAGAACTGGTGTCCTAATAAGAGAGATGGACACCAGGGATCACCATGCACAGAGAGGAGGCCAGGGGAGGACGCAGGAATAAGAAGGCCTTCAACAAGCCCAAGAGAGAGGCCTCAGAAGAAATGAGACCTGTCGACACCTTGATCTTAGGTTTATAGCTTCCAGAACTGTGAGATAATGCATGTTTGTTATTTAAGCTACCTGATCTGTGGTATTTTGTCATGACAGCCAGAGCAAATTAAAGCACCATCATTGTTAAATTAAGTCCCTGTCTTCAAGAGAATCCCTCATTCAGTTCTAATGTCTATTGAGGGTTTATACTTTATTTGTACTTCAGAAGAATTTCATGGGACCAACCTGACTGTAAACCTCTTAAGAACAAGGCCTCTGTCTGTTGCGCCATTGGATCTCCACACTGACTAGTACAGCAGCAGGCATCCTCTGGTAGAATGAATATGTCATGCACATTTATATGCCCCTCTGTGCATTCATGATTGAGAGATGACCCACTATATATCTTAAAGCAAAGAACTAAGAAAAAGAGAACTACGAAAATGTTAAGTACATGGAAGTTTCAAATGTCTCTTCTGTTTCATACGTCTGTTTTTATAAATATCTTTATTCCCATTTTACAGATGAATAAACAGAGATTCAGAGATATTAAATCATTTGGCTCAGATCATAAAATCATAGGCAGAACCAGAATTCCAACTCAGTTTTTTCTCTCCTGAATGTGGAGATCATAAAATCATAGGCAGAACCAGAATTCCAACTCAGTTTTTTCTCTCCTGAATGCTGGACTGTGAGAAACAAGTACAATTAAAAATCAGTTAAAAAAGATAAAGGAAACACAATTGTGTTTTCGTCAATTGCTTATTTAGAAAAAAGAAAATCTATGTAGGCGTTCCACTTATGAAAAACAACTGAAAATTTTAGTGGACAGTACATTTGTTGGACATGCTCATAAATGAAATGGCTACCAAAAAATAGGACCACTGTCAAGCTGTGCCTTTAAAAGTAATTATTATACAGAATTCTTGAGCACATATTACATGCCAGACACTGTTCTTGATTACACATATTCTTGACACCTATTCTGGAAAGCTATAATAAAAAAACTTTGAGTGTGTTCAAAGGCAAGTGAAAAGTCTTTAAAATGAGGCCATACTTGTTGGATAAACTGGGAGGGTTTACTCTGCCGAAGAGTGAACATGACATGACAGCTGTCTCAAATATTTGAAAGATTTTGGGTTACAACAGGGAGTTAGACCTAGGAATGGAGGTAAGAGGTAGTGAGCCATCCGTTGCTGAGAGTGTAGATTGTGCCTAGGTAGAAGCAACTGCTGCATTTAATGGAAGATCAACTAGTTAAACTCTTACTTTCTTTAAACTTAAAGATGTGAAGATTCCTAGGATCTTTCTTAAGGATGTTAAGACTTCCTAAGATCATCTTTAGGATCATCTTCTCCATTAATAAGGTTGGAGGGAATAAAAATCATGTTAATTTCTTTCTGAAACTCTTGAAATAATTCCCCGGGAGAGAAACATATCAATTCTCTCCTAATCATTGCTAAGGAACCCTCACTAGGAAATTGTTGTTCAGTCCGAACCCTTCTCTATATTGGTTCTTTTATAATTATACTAACAAAATTCGGTCTCCAAGTTTCAAAGCTGATAACATTACCTATTTGGAAAGGATCGTCTATTTATTTTTTGCCTTTATCAGCGAAAGCAGCTCATCCTTAATGTCCATCATTGGGTCAGGCATTGAGCAGAAGCTTCTTAAATATAATAAGACATGGTTGGGTGTTTTTCTTATCTGGGATCAGCGTGTCTTGAGAAGTAGTACAGAGGTACTTCCGTAGTCCCTCTCTGCTCTACGTGAGTGAGTACATGGTGACAGCATCATTAGAGGAATTAGAGTACATAATCTCTCTGCAAGGGGCGGAAAAGTGCAGTTATGTGATACCACGGGGCTACCTAGAGTCCTAAAGGACAAATTAAACAATTAGCATGTTAGGAGGCATCTTGAGGGGAAATTAGGAGACATTGCAGACCAGCCCTGGCCAAGACGGCTCAAGAAAGACACTGCATGCACTGTTGCAATGTACCCAGAAAAAATCCAGGCTGTTGGGTGTGTGCGTGTGTATCAAAATTATCTAACAAATTACATTGTTGTGGCTGTGGACACTTGACTAGTAAACAAGAAAGATATGATGGCAGGAAGGAAAAAAACCGTATCCTGAGGGTGTTCCAACCTGCCGTTCGGAACACTGTGGGTGCGCCAATAATATTAATGTTCTCTGATGAAGATGGTAGCGAGGATGATGGTGATTAATGCATCCCATGGAAATAGGGCTGGGAGGATGACATAGACCAGGGACCGGGAGAGGGAGGATGACTCACGGGCGAGGGCTACCTGGGGAGACGGCGAGGTGGTGCGCACGCGGGCAGCGTGGGGGCCGCGGCTGGGCACGCGGGGCCCGGACCGGGAGGGGGCGGGTGGGTGCCCGTGGGCGGAGCGGCTCCGGAACTGAGTGGCTGGCAGCTATGTCTGCGAGAGCAGCAGCATCTCCCGGGAGCGAAGCCTCCGAGACTCCGCCTAACTGACACCCAAACTCTCCCTCTCCCTCCCGCAGCCCCAAACTGGAGGCAGCGCAGCCCGGGAGCAG